>NC_143449.1:300875-601750 GCF_987193195.1 Phasianus colchicus
ATACCAGCTTTCTCACAAACACCTGCCATTTTCCAACCAAGTCTGCTACTATCTCCCAGAAACAGCCGGTTTCCGAGAAATGCCTGACGTTTGCTCTCCCAAATACTACTCGACACTCCTCCAGAGGACATTGTCTCCCCTATTTACCACGTTGTCTCCCCAAGAGACCACTTGGCACACCAAAAAGACCACCGTTGCTCTCCAGTACAAGATATTCTTTCCCACCGCTTCCCACTTTTCTCCCCCAGCTATGTCATTTCCTCCCAGAAATGCCACTTTTCCCTTGGAAATTTCACCTTCTCTTCCAAAAAGAGGAGATTTGCTCCCAGAAATACCCCTTCTCTTACAACTGCCACACGCTTTCTCCCCAAAAAGCCTCCATGACAATGCCAAATGGGACACTTGCAGCCAAGAAGAGGACACCTTCTCTCAGAAAGACCACTTTTCTCCCCAAGAGAGGAGATTTTCTCCCAATTGGATGACATTTGCTGTAAGAAAGACCTGTTTTCTTCCCTCAAGAGGACATTGTCTTTCCCACTGAGGACATTTTCTCCCAGAAGTGCCGCTACTCTTTGAAACACCTCCATTTCCTCCCTAATCTACTCCATGACACGCCTCAGGATGACACTTACTCCCCGATTTGGGGCATTTTCTCCCAGAAATACCACTTCTCTCCCAAAGGGATGGCCTTTTCCCTCTCTAGCATCTGTTTCCTCACCAATACCTGGCATTTTCTCCCAGAAACACCAGCTTTCTCACACATACATCACCTTCCCCCCCCCACATCAGACCTCTTCTCCCAGAAATACCAGGACTCTGCTGAATATTTCCCATTTCCTCCGGAACATACAGCATTACACTCCGCAAGAGGACAGTTTCTTTCAGAAATGTGGCATTTTATCGCAGATACACCATTTTTATGCCCAGTAGAGCTCCTTTTCTCCCAGAAATAGCACTGCTCTTAGGAAGAGCTCCCATTTTCTAACCAAAAGGCTGCTTTACACTCCTCAAGATCACACTTACCCCCATCAAGATGGCAGTGTCACAGAAATACCAGCTTCTGCCCCCAAAATGGGACTTTGGCTCTCCAAAACAAGACATTTTCTCCCAGAAATACCAGGACTCTTAGAAATACCTCACGTTTCATCTCAAGAATACTGCTTTCCACTCCTCAAGATCACACTGACCCCCATCACAATGGCCTTTTCTCCCACATACACCAGCTTTCTCCCAAATACACGACATTTTCTCCCACATACACCCGTTTTCTCCCAAAGATGGGACATATTCTCCCAGAAATGCCAGCTTATTCTTTAAAAAACGGCCTTTTTTTCCCCAAAATACCAGCTTTCTCACAAACACCTGCCATTTTCCAACCAAGTCTGCTACTATCTCCCAGAAACAGCCGGTTTCCGAGAAATGCCTGACGTTTGCTCTCCCAAATACTACTCGACACTCCTCCAGAGGACATTGTCTCCCCTATTTACCACGTTGTCTCCCCAAGAGACCACTTGGCACACCAAAAAGACCACCGTTGCTCTCCAGTACAAGATATTCTTTCCCACCGCTTCCCACTTTTCTCCCCCAGCTATGTCATTTCCTCCCAGAAATGCCACTTTTCCCTTGGAAATTTCACCTTCTCTTCCAAAAAGAGGAGATTTGCTCCCAGAAATACCCCTTCTCTTACAACTGCCACACGCTTTCTCCCCAAAAAGCCTCCATGACAATGCCAAATGGGACACTTGCAGCCAAGAAGAGGACACCTTCTCTCAGAAAGACCACTTTTCTCCCCAAGAGAGGAGATTTTCTCCCAATTGGATGACATTTGCTGTAAGAAAGACCTGTTTTCTTCCCTCAAGAGGACATTGTCTTTCCCACTGAGGACATTTTCTCCCAGAAGTGCCGCTACTCTGTGAAACACCTCCATTTCCTCCCAAATCTACTCCATGACACGCCTCAGGATGACACTTACTCCCCGATTTGGGGCATTTTCTCCCAGAAATACCACTTCTCTCCCAAAGGGATGGCCTTTTCCCTCTCTAGCATCTGTTTCCTCACCAATACCTGGCATTTTCTCCCAGAAACACCAGCTTTCTCACACATACATCACCTTCCCCCCCCCACATCAGACCTCTTCTCCCAGAAATACCAGGACTCTGCTGAATATTTCCCATTTCCTCCAGAACATACAGCATTACACTCCGCAAGAGGACAGTTTCTTTCAGAAATGTGGCATTTTATCGCAGATACACCATTTTTATGCCCAGTAGAGCTCCTTTTCTCCCAGAAATAGCACTGCTCTTAGGAAGAGCTCCCATTTTCTAACCAAAAGGCTGCTTTACACTCCTCAAGATCACACTTACCCCCATCAAGATGGCAGTGTCACAGAAATACCAGCTTCTGCCCCCAAAATGGGACTTTGGCTCTCCAAAACAAGACATTTTCTCCCAGAAATACCAGGACTCTTAGAAATACCTCACGTTTCATCTCAAGAATACTGCTTTCCACTCCTCAAGATCACACTGACCCCCATCACAATGGCCTTTTCTCCCACATACACCAGCTTTCTCCCAAATACACGACATTTTCTCCCACATACACCCGTTTTCTCCCAAAGATGGGACATATTCTCCCAGAAATGCCAGCTTATTCTTTAAAAAACGGCCTTTTTTTCCCCAAAATACCAGCTTTCTCACAAACACCTGTCATTTTCCAACCAAGTCTGCTACTATCTCCCAGAAACAGCCGGTTTCCGAGAAATACCTGACGTTTGCTCTCCCAAATACTACTCGACACTCCTCCAGAGGACATTGTCTCCCCTATTTACCACGTTGTCTCCCCAAGAGACCACTTGGCACACCAAAAAGACCGCCGTTGCTCTCCAGTACAAGATATTCTTTCCCACCGCTTCCCACTTTTCTCCCCCAGCTATGTCATTTCCTCCCAGAAATGCCACTTTTCCCTTGGAAATTTCACCTTCTCTTCCAAAAAGAGGAGATTTGCTCCCAGAAATACCCCTTCTCTTACAACTGCCACACGCTTTCTCCCCAAAAAGCCTCCATGACAATGCCAAATGGGACACTTGCAGCCAAGAAGAGGACACCTTCTCTCAGAAAGACCACTTTTCTCCCCAAGAGAGGAGATTTTCTCCCAATTGGATGACATTTGCTGTAAGAAAGACCTGTTTTCTTCCCTCAAGAGGACATTGTCTTTCCCACTGAGGACATTTTCTCCCAGAAGTGCCGCTACTCTGTGAAACACCTCCATTTCCTCCCAAATCTACTCCATGACACGCCTCAGGATGACACTTACTCCCCGATTTGGGGCATTTTCTCCCAGAAATACCACTTCTCTCCCAAAGGGATGGCCTTTTCCCTCTCTAGCATCTGTTTCCTCACCAATACCTGGCATTTTCTCCCAGAAACACCAGCTTTCTCACACATACATCACCTTCCCCCCCCCACATCAGACCTCTTCTCCCAGAAATACCAGGACTCTGCTGAATATTTCCCATTTCCTCCAGAACATACAGCATTACACTCCGCAAGAGGACAGTTTCTTTCAGAAATGTGGCATTTTATCGCAGATACACCATTTTTATGCCCAGTAGAGCTCCTTTTCTCCCAGAAATAGCACTGCTCTTAGGAAGAGCTCCCATTTTCTAACCAAAAGGCTGCTTTACACTCCTCAAGATCACACTTACCCCCATCAAGATGGCAGTGTCACAGAAATACCAGCTTCTGCCCCCAAAATGGGACTTTGGCTCTCCAAAACAAGACATTTTCTCCCAGAAATACCAGGACTCTTAGAAATACCTCACGTTTCATCTCAAGAATACTGCTTTCCACTCCTCAAGATCACACTGACCCCCATCACAATGGCCTTTTCTCCCACATACACCAGCTTTCTCCCAAATACACGACATTTTCTCCCACATACACCCGTTTTCTCCCAAAGATGGGACATATTCTCCCAGAAATGCCAGCTTATTCTTTAAAAAACGGCCTTTTTTTCCCCAAAATACCAGCTTTCTCACAAACACCTGCCATTTTCCAACCAAGTCTGCTACTATCTCCCAGAAACAGCCGGTTTCCGAGAAATGCCTGACGTTTGCTCTCCCAAATACTACTCGACACTCCTCCAGAGGACATTGTCTCCCCTATTTACCACGTTGTCTCCCCAAGAGACCACTTGGCACACCAAAAAGACCACCGTTGCTCTCCAGTACAAGATATTCTTTCCCACCGGTTCCCACTTTTCTCCCCCAGCTATGTCATTTCCTCCCAGAAATGCCACTTTTCCCTTGGAAATTTCACCTTCTCTTCCAAAAAGAGGAGATTTGCTCCCAGAAATACCCCTTCTCTTACAACTGCCACACGCTTTCTCCCCAAAAAGCCTCCATGACAATGCCAAATGGGACACTTGCAGCCAAGAAGAGGACACCTTCTCTCAGAAAGACCACTTTTCTCCCCAAGAGAGGAGATTTTCTCCCAATTGGATGACATTTGCTGTAAGAAAGACCTGTTTTCTTCCCTCAAGAGGACATTGTCTTTCCCACTGAGGACATTTTCTCCCAGAAGTGCCGCTACTCTTTGAAACACCTCCATTTCCTCCCAAATCTACTCCATGACACGCCTCAGGATGACACTTACACCCCGATTTGGGGCATTTTCTCCCAGAAATACCAGCTTTCTCACACATACATCACCTTCCCCCCCCCACATCAGACCTCTTCTCCCAGAAATACCAGGACTCTGCTGAATATTTCCCATTTCCTCCGGAACATACAGCATTACACTCCGCAAGAGGACAGTTTCTTTCAGAAATGTGGCATTTTATCGCAGATACACCATTTTTATGCCCAGTAGAGCTCCTTTTCTCCCAGAAATAGCACTGCTCTTAGGAAGAGCTCCCATTTTCTAACCAAAATGCTGCTTTACACTCCTCAAGATCACACTTACCCCCATCAAGATGGCAGTGTCACGGAAATACCAGCTTCTGCCCCCAAAATGGGACTTTGGCTCTCCAAAACAAGACATTTTCTCCCAGAAATACCAGGACTCTTAGAAATACCTCACGTTTCATCTCAAGAATACTGCTTTCCACTCCTCAAGATCACACTGACCCCCATCACAATGGCCTTTTCTCCCACATACACCAGCTTTCTCCCAAATACACGACATTTTCTCCCACATACACCCGTTTTCTCCCAAAGATGGGACATATTCTCCCAGAAATGCCAGCTTATTCTTTAAAAAACGGCCTTTTTTTCCCCAAAATACCAGCTTTCTCACAAACACCTGCCATTTTCCAACCAAGTCTGCTACTATCTCCCAGAAACAGCCGGTTTCCGAGAAATACCTGACGTTTGCTCTCCCAAATACTACTCGACACTCCTCCAGAGGACATTGTCTCCCCTATTTACCACGTTGTCTCCCCAAGAGACCACTTGGCACACCAAAAAGACCGCCGTTGCTCTCCAGTACAAGATATTCTTTCCCACCGCTTCCCACTTTTCTCCCCCAGCTATGTCATTTCCTCCCAGAAATGCCACTTTTCCCTTGGAAATTTCACCTTCTCTTCCAAAAAGAGGAGATTTGCTCCCAGAAATACCCCTTCTCTTACAACTGCCACACGCTTTCTCCCCAAAAAGCCTCCATGACAATGCCAAATGGGACACTTGCAGCCAAGAAGAGGACACCTTCTCTCAGAAAGACCACTTTTCTCCCCAAGAGAGGAGATTTTCTCCCAATTGGATGACATTTGCTGTAAGAAAGACCTGTTTTCTTCCCTCAAGAGGACATTGTCTTTCCCACTGAGGACATTTTCTCCCAGAAGTGCCGCTACTCTGTGAAACACCTCCATTTCCTCCCAAATCTACTCCATGACACGCCTCAGGATGACACTTACTCCCCGATTTGGGGCATTTTCTCCCAGAAATACCACTTCTCTCCCAAAGGGATGGCCTTTTCCCTCTCTAGCATCTGTTTCCTCACCAATACCTGGCATTTTCTCCCAGAAACACCAGCTTTCTCACACATACATCACCTTCCCCCCCCCACATCAGACCTCTTCTCCCAGAAATACCAGGACTCTGCTGAATATTTCCCATTTCCTCCGGAACATACAGCATTGCACTCCGCAAGAGGACAGTTTCTTTCAGAAATGTGGCATTTTATCGCAGATACACCATTTTTATGCCCAGTAGAGCTCCTTTTCTCCCAGAAATAGCACTGCTCTTAGGAAGAGCTCCCATTTTCTAACCAAAAGGCTGCTTTACACTCCTCAAGATCACACTTACCCCCATCAAGATGGCAGTGTCACAGAAATACCAGCTTCTGCCCCCAAAATGGGACTTTGGCTCTCCAAAACAAGACATTTTCTCCCAGAAATACCAGGACTCTTAGAAATACCTCACGTTTCATCTCAAGAATACTGCTTTCCACTCCTCAAGATCACACTGACCCCCATCACAATGGACTTTTCTCCCACATGCACCAACTTTCTCCCAAATACACGACATTTTCTCCCACATACACCCGTTTTCTCCCAAAGATGGGACATATTCTCCCAGAAATGCCAGCTTATTCTTTAAAAAACGGCCTTTTTTTTCCCAAAATACCAGCTTTCTCACAAACACCTGCCATTTTCCAACCAAGTCTGCTACTATCTCCCAGAAACAGCCGGTTTCCGAGAAATGCCTGACGTTTGCTCTCCCAAATACCACTCGACACTCCTCCAGAGGACATTGTCTCCCCTATTTACCACGTTATCTCCCCAAGAGACCACTTGGCACACCAAAAAGACCACCGTTGCTCTCCAGTACAAGATATTCTTTCCCACCGGTTCCCACTTTTCTCCCCCAGCTATGTCATTTCCTCCCAGAAATGCCACTTTTCCCTTGGAAATTTCACCTTCTCTTCCAAAAAGAGGAGATTTGCTCCCAGAAATACCCCTTCTCTTACAACTGCCACACGCTTTCTCCCCAAAAAGCCTCCATGACAATGCCAAATGGGACACTTGCAGCCAAGAAGAGGACACCTTCTCTCAGAAAGACCACTTTTCTCCCCAAGAGAGGAGATTTTCTCCCAATTGGATGACATTTGCTGTAAGAAAGACCTGTTTTCTTCCCTCAAGAGGACATTGTCTTTCCCACTGAGGACATTTTCTCCCAGAAGTGCCGCTACTCTTTGAAACACCTCCATTTCCTCCCAAATCTACTCCATGACACGCCTCAGGATGACACTTACACCCCGATTTGGGGCATTTTCTCCCAGAAATACCAGCTTTCTCACACATACATCACCTTCCCCCCCCCACATCAGACCTCTTCTCCCAGAAATACCAGGACTCTGCTGAATATTTCCCATTTCCTCCGGAACATACA
Source organism: Phasianus colchicus (assembly GCF_987193195.1). NCBI lineage: Eukaryota > Metazoa > Chordata > Aves > Galliformes > Phasianidae > Phasianus > Phasianus colchicus. The sequence goes on from NC_143449.1 coordinate 308,263, forward strand.
GCATTACACTCCGCAAGAGGACAGTTTCTTTCAGAAATGTGGCATTTTATCGCAGATACACCATTTTTATGCCCAGTAGAGCTCCTTTTCTCCCAGAAATAGCACTGCTCTTAGGAAGAGCTCCCATTTTCTAACCAAAATGCTGCTTTACACTCCTCAAGATCACACTTACCCCCATCAAGATGGCAGTGTCACGGAAATACCAGCTTCTGCCCCCAAAATGGGACTTTGGCTCTCCAAAACAAGACATTTTCTCCCAGAAATACCAGGACTCTTAGAAATACCTCACGTTTCATCTCAAGAATACTGCTTTCCACTCCTCAAGATCACACTGACCCCCATCACAATGGCCTTTTCTCCCACATACACCAGCTTTCTCCCAAATACACGACATTTTCTCCCACATACACCCGTTTTCTCCCAAAGATGGGACATATTCTCCCAGAAATGCCAGCTTATTCTTTAAAAAACGGCCTTTTTTTTCCCAAAATACCAGCTTTCTCACAAACACCTGTCATTTTCCAACCAAGTCTGCTACTATCTCCCAGAAACAGCCGGTTTCCAAGAAATACCTGACGTTTGCTCTCCCAAATACTACTCGACACTCCTCCAGAGGACATTGTCTCCCCTATTTACCACGTTGTCTCCCCAAGAGACCACTTGGCACACCAAAAAGACCGCCGTTGCTCTCCAGTACAAGATATTCTTTCCCACCGCTTCCCACTTTTCTCCCCCAGCTATGTCATTTCCTCCCAGAAATGCCACTTTTCCCTTGGAAATTTCACCTTCTCTTCCAAAAAGAGGAGATTTGCTCCCAGAAATACCCCTTCTCTTACAACTGCCACACGCTTTCTCCCCAAAAAGCCTCCATGACAATGCCAAATGGGACACTTGCAGCCAAGAAGAGGACACCTTCTCTCAGAAAGACCACTTTTCTCCCCAAGAGAGGAGATTTTCTCCCAATTGGATGACATTTGCTGTAAGAAAGACCTGTTTTCTTCCCTCAAGAGGACATTGTCTTTCCCACTGAGGACATTTTCTCCCAGAAGTGCCGCTACTCTTTGAAACACCTCCATTTCCTCCCAAATCTACTCCATGACACGCCTCAGGATGACACTTACTCCCCGATTTGGGGCATTTTCTCCCAGAAATACCACTTCTCTCCCAAAGGGATGGCCTTTTCCCTCTCTAGCATCTGTTTCCTCACCAATACCTGGCATTTTCTCCCAGAAACACCAGCTTTCTCACACATACATCACCTTCCCCCCCCACATCAGACCTCTTCTCCCAGAAATACCAGGACTCTGCTGAATATTTCCCATTTCCTCCGGAACATACAGCATTGCACTCCGCAAGAGGACAGTTTCTTTCAGAAATGTGGCATTTTATCGCAGATACACCATTTTTATGCCCAGTAGAGCTCCTTTTCTCCCAGAAATAGCACTGCTCTTAGGAAGAGCTCCCATTTTCTAACCAAAAGGCTGCTTTACACTCCTCAAGATCACACTTACCCCCATCAAGATGGCAGTGTCACAGAAATACCAGCTTCTGCCCCCAAAATGGGACTTTGGCTCTCCAAAACAAGACATTTTCTCCCAGAAATACCAGGACTCTTAGAAATACCTCACGTTTCATCTCAAGAATACTGCTTTCCACTCCTCAAGATCACACTGACCCCCATCACAATGGACTTTTCTCCCACATGCACCAACTTTCTCCCAAATACACGACATTTTCTCCCACATACACCCGTTTTCTCCCAAAGATGGGACATATTCTCCCAGAAATGCCAGCTTATTCTTTAAAAAACGGCCTTTTTTTTCCCAAAATACCAGCTTTCTCACAAACACCTGCCATTTTCCAACCAAGTCTGCTACTATCTCCCAGAAACAGCCGGTTTCCGAGAAATGCCTGACGTTTGCTCTCCCAAATACCACTCGACACTCCTCCAGAGGACATTGTCTCCCCTATTTACCACGTTATCTCCCCAAGAGACCACTTGGCACACCAAAAAGACCACCGTTGCTCTCCAGTACAAGATATTCTTTCCCACCGGTTCCCACTTTTCTCCCCCAGCTATGTCATTTCCTCCCAGAAATGCCACTTTTCCCTTGGAAATTTCACCTTCTCTTCCAAAAAGAGGAGATTTGCTCCCAGAAATACCCCTTCTCTTACAACTGCCACACGCTTTCTCCCCAAAAAGCCTCCATGACAATGCCAAATGGGACACTTGCAGCCAAGAAGAGGACACCTTCTCTCAGAAAGACCACTTTTCTCCCCAAGAGAGGAGATTTTCTCCCAATTGGATGACATTTGCTGTAAGAAAGACCTGTTTTCTTCCCTCAAGAGGACATTGTCTTTCCCACTGAGGACATTTTCTCCCAGAAGTGCCGCTACTCTTTGAAACACCTCCATTTCCTCCCAAATCTACTCCATGACACGCCTCAGGATGACACTTACACCCCGATTTGGGGCATTTTCTCCCAGAAATACCAGCTTTCTCACACATACATCACCTTCCCCCCCCCACATCAGACCTCTTCTCCCAGAAATACCAGGACTCTGCTGAATATTTCCCATTTCCTCCGGAACATACAGCATTGCACTCCGCAAGAGGACAGTTTCTTTCAGAAATGTGGCATTTTATCGCAGATACACCATTTTTATGCCCAGTAGAGCTCCTTTTCTCCCAGAAATAGCACTGCTCTTAGGAAGAGCTCCCATTTTCTAACCAAAAGGCTGCTTTACACTCCTCAAGATCACACTTACCCCCATCAAGATGGCAGTGTCACAGAAATACCAGCTTCTGCCCCCAAAATGGGACTTTGGCTCTCCAAAACAAGACATTTTCTCCCAGAAATACCAGGACTCTTAGAAATACCTCACGTTTCATCTCAAGAATACTGCTTTCCACTCCTCAAGATCACACTGACCCCCATCACAATGGACTTTTCTCCCACATGCACCAACTTTCTCCCAAATACACGACATTTTCTCCCACATACACCCGTTTTCTCCCAAAGATGGGACATATTCTCCCAGAAATGCCAGCTTATTCTTTAAAAAACGGCCTTTTTTTTCCCAAAATACCAGCTTTCTCACAAACACCTGCCATTTTCCAACCAAGTCTGCTACTATCTCCCAGAAACAGCCGGTTTCCGAGAAATGCCTGACGTTTGCTCTCCCAAATACCACTCGACACTCCTCCAGAGGACATTGTCTCCCCTATTTACCACGTTATCTCCCCAAGAGACCACTTGGCACACCAAAAAGACCACCGTTGCTCTCCAGTACAAGATATTCTTTCCCACCGGTTCCCACTTTTCTCCCCCAGCTATGTCATTTCCTCCCAGAAATGCCACTTTTCCCTTGGAAATTTCACCTTCTCTTCCAAAAAGAGGAGATTTGCTCCCAGAAATACCCCTTCTCTTACAACTGCCACACGCTTTCTCCCCAAAAAGCCTCCATGACAATGCCAAATGGGACACTTGCAGCCAAGAAGAGGACACCTTCTCTCAGAAAGACCACTTTTCTCCCCAAGAGAGGAGATTTTCTCCCAATTGGATGACATTTGCTGTAAGAAAGACCTGTTTTCTTCCCTCAAGAGGACATTGTCTTTCCCACTGAGGACATTTTCTCCCAGAAGTGCCGCTACTCTTTGAAACACCTCCATTTCCTCCCAAATCTACTCCATGACACGCCTCAGGATGACACTTACACCCCGATTTGGGGCATTTTCTCCCAGAAATACCAGCTTTCTCACACATACATCACCTTCCCCCCCCCACATCAGACCTCTTCTCCCAGAAATACCAGGACTCTGCTGAATATTTCCCATTTCCTCCGGAACATACAGCATTACACTCCGCAAGAGGACAGTTTCTTTCAGAAATGTGGCATTTTATCGCAGATACACCATTTTTATGCCCAGTAGAGCTCCTTTTCTCCCAGAAATAGCACTGCTCTTAGGAAGAGCTCCCATTTTCTAACCAAAATGCTGCTTTACACTCCTCAAGATCACACTTACCCCCATCAAGATGGCAGTGTCACAGAAATACCAGCTTCTGCCCCCAAAATGGGACTTTGGCTCTCCAAAACAAGACATTTTCTCCCAGAAATACCAGGACTCTTAGAAATACCTCACGTTTCATCTCAAGAATACTGCTTTCCACTCCTCAAGATCACACTGACCCCCATCACAATGGCCTTTTCTCCCACATACACCAGCTTTCTCCCAAATACACGACATTTTCTCCCACATACACCCGTTTTCTCCCAAAGATGGGACATATTCTCCCAGAAATGCCAGCTTATTCTTTAAAAAACGGCCTTTTTTTTCCCAAAATACCAGCTTTCTCACAAACACCTGTCATTTTCCAACCAAGTCTGCTACTATCTCCCAGAAACAGCCGGTTTCCGAGAAATACCTGACGTTTGCTCTCCCAAATACTACTCGACACTCCTCCAGAGGACATTGTCTCCCCTATTTACCACGTTGTCTCCCCAAGAGACCACTTGGCACACCAAAAAGACCGCCGTTGCTCTCCAGTACAAGATATTCTTTCCCACCGCTTCCCACTTTTCTCCCCCAGCTATGTCATTTCCTCCCAGAAATGCCACTTTTCCCTTGGAAATTTCACCTTCTCTTCCAAAAAGAGGAGATTTGCTCCCAGAAATACCCCTTCTCTTACAACTGCCACACGCTTTCTCCCCAAAAAGCCTCCATGACAATGCCAAATGGGACACTTGCAGCCAAGAAGAGGACACCTTCTCTCAGAAAGACCACTTTTCTCCCCAAGAGAGGAGATTTTCTCCCAATTGGATGACATTTGCTGTAAGAAAGACCTGTTTTCTTCCCTCAAGAGGACATTGTCTTTCCCACTGAGGACATTTTCTCCCAGAAGTGCCGCTACTCTGTGAAACACCTCCATTTCCTCCCAAATCTACTCCATGACACGCCTCAGGATGACACTTACTCCCCGATTTGGGGCATTTTCTCCCAGAAATACCACTTCTCTCCCAAAGGGATGGCCTTTTCCCTCTCTAGCATCTGTTTCCTCACCAATACCTGGCATTTTCTCCCAGAAACACCAGCTTTCTCACACATACATCACCTTCCCCCCCCCACATCAGACCTCTTCTCCCAGAAATACCAGGACTCTGCTGAATATTTCCCATTTCCTCCGGAACATACAGCATTGCACTCCGCAAGAGGACAGTTTCTTTCAGAAATGTGGCATTTTATCGCAGATACACCATTTTTATGCCCAGTAGAGCTCCTTTTCTCCCAGAAATAGCACTGCTCTTAGGAAGAGCTCCCATTTTCTAACCAAAAGGCTGCTTTACACTCCTCAAGATCACACTTACCCCCATCAAGATGGCAGTGTCACAGAAATACCAGCTTCTGCCCCCAAAATGGGACTTTGGCTCTCCAAAACAAGACATTTTCTCCCAGAAATACCAGGACTCTTAGAAATACCTCACGTTTCATCTCAAGAATACTGCTTTCCACTCCTCAAGATCACACTGACCCCCATCACAATGGACTTTTCTCCCACATGCACCAACTTTCTCCCAAATACACGACATTTTCTCCCACATACACCCGTTTTCTCCCAAAGATGGGACATATTCTCCCAGAAATGCCAGCTTATTCTTTAAAAAACGGCCTTTTTTTTCCCAAAATACCAGCTTTCTCACAAACACCTGCCATTTTCCAACCAAGTCTGCTACTATCTCCCAGAAACAGCCGGTTTCCGAGAAATGCCTGACGTTTGCTCTCCCAAATACCACTCGACACTCCTCCAGAGGACATTGTCTCCCCTATTTACCACGTTGTCTCCCCAAGAGACCACTTGGCACACCAAAAAGACCACCGTTGCTCTCCAGTACAAGATATTCTTTCCCACCGGTTCCCACTTTTCTCCCCCAGCTATGTCATTTCCTCCCAGAAATGCCACTTTTCCCTTGGAAATTTCACCTTCTCTTCCAAAAAGAGGAGATTTGCTCCCAGAAATACCCCTTCTCTTACAACTGCCACACGCTTTCTCCCCAAAAAGCCTCCATGACAATGCCAAATGGGACACTTGCAGCCAAGAAGAGGACACCTTCTCTCAGAAAGACCACTTTTCTCCCCAAGAGAGGAGATTTTCTCCCAATTGGATGACATTTGCTGTAAGAAAGACCTGTTTTCTTCCCTCAAGAGGACATTGTCTTTCCCACTGAGGACATTTTCTCCCAGAAGTGCCGCTACTCTTTGAAACACCTCCATTTCCTCCCAAATCTACTCCATGACACGCCTCAGGATGACACTTACACCCCGATTTGGGGCATTTTCTCCCAGAAATACCAGCTTTCTCACACATACATCACCTTCCCCCCCCCACATCAGACCTCTTCTCCCAGAAATACCAGGACTCTGCTGAATATTTCCCATTTCCTCCGGAACATACAGCATTACACTCCGCAAGAGGACAGTTTCTTTCAGAAATGTGGCATTTTATCGCAGATACACCATTTTTATGCCCAGTAGAGCTCCTTTTCTCCCAGAAATAGCACTGCTCTTAGGAAGAGCTCCCATTTTCTAACCAAAATGCTGCTTTACACTCCTCAAGATCACACTTACCCCCATCAAGATGGCAGTGTCACGGAAATACCAGCTTCTGCCCCCAAAATGGGACTTTGGCTCTCCAAAACAAGACATTTTCTCCCAGAAATACCAGGACTCTTAGAAATACCTCACGTTTCATCTCAAGAATACTGCTTTCCACTCCTCAAGATCACACTGACCCCCATCACAATGGCCTTTTCTCCCACATACACCAGCTTTCTCCCAAATACACGACATTTTCTCCCACATACACCCGTTTTCTCCCAAAGATGGGACATATTCTCCCAGAAATGCCAGCTTATTCTTTAAAAAACGGCCTTTTTTTTCCCAAAATACCAGCTTTCTCACAAACACCTGTCATTTTCCAACCAAGTCTGCTACTATCTCCCAGAAACAGCCGGTTTCCGAGAAATACCTGACGTTTGCTCTCCCAAATACTACTCGACACTCCTCCAGAGGACATTGTCTCCCCTATTTACCACGTTGTCTCCCCAAGAGACCACTTGGCACACCAAAAAGACCGCCGTTGCTCTCCAGTACAAGATATTCTTTCCCACCGCTTCCCACTTTTCTCCCCCAGCTATGTCATTTCCTCCCAGAAATGCCACTTTTCCCTTGGAAATTTCACCTTCTCTTCCAAAAAGAGGAGATTTGCTCCCAGAAATACCCCTTCTCTTACAACTGCCACACGCTTTCTCCCCAAAAAGCCTCCATGACAATGCCAAATGGGACACTTGCAGCCAAGAAGAGGACACCTTCTCTCAGAAAGACCACTTTTCTCCCCAAGAGAGGAGATTTTCTCCCAATTGGATGACATTTGCTGTAAGAAAGACCTGTTTTCTTCCCTCAAGAGGACATTGTCTTTCCCACTGAGGACATTTTCTCCCAGAAGTGCCGCTACTCTGTGAAACACCTCCATTTCCTCCCAAATCTACTCCATGACACGCCTCAGGATGACACTTACTCCCCGATTTGGGGCATTTTCTCCCAGAAATACCACTTCTCTCCCAAAGGGATGGCCTTTTCCCTCTCTAGCATCTGTTTCCTCACCAATACCTGGCATTTTCTCCCAGAAACACCAGCTTTCTCACACATACATCACCTTCCCCCCCCCACATCAGACCTCTTCTCCCAGAAATACCAGGACTCTGCTGAATATTTCCCATTTCCTCCGGAACATACAGCATTGCACTCCGCAAGAGGACAGTTTCTTTCAGAAATGTGGCATTTTATCGCAGATACACCATTTTTATGCCCAGTAGAGCTCCTTTTCTCCCAGAAATAGCACTGCTCTTAGGAAGAGCTCCCATTTTCTAACCAAAAGGCTGCTTTACACTCCTCAAGATCACACTTACCCCCATCAAGATGGCAGTGTCACAGAAATACCAGCTTCTGCCCCCAAAATGGGACTTTGGCTCTCCAAAACAAGACATTTTCTCCCAGAAATACCAGGACTCTTAGAAATACCTCACGTTTCATCTCAAGAATACTGCTTTCCACTCCTCAAGATCACACTGACCCCCATCACAATGGACTTTTCTCCCACATGCACCAACTTTCTCCCAAATACACGACATTTTCTCCCACATACACCCGTTTTCTCCCAAAGATGGGACATATTCTCCCAGAAATGCCAGCTTATTCTTTAAAAAACGGCCTTTTTTTTCCCAAAATACCAGCTTTCTCACAAACACCTGCCATTTTCCAACCAAGTCTGCTACTATCTCCCAGAAACAGCCGGTTTCCGAGAAATGCCTGACGTTTGCTCTCCCAAATACCACTCGACACTCCTCCAGAGGACATTGTCTCCCCTATTTACCACGTTATCTCCCCAAGAGACCACTTGGCACACCAAAAAGACCACCGTTGCTCTCCAGTACAAGATATTCTTTCCCACCGGTTCCCACTTTTCTCCCCCAGCTATGTCATTTCCTCCCAGAAATGCCACTTTTCCCTTGGAAATTTCACCTTCTCTTCCAAAAAGAGGAGATTTGCTCCCAGAAATACCCCTTCTCTTACAACTGCCACACGCTTTCTCCCCAAAAAGCCTCCATGACAATGCCAAATGGGACACTTGCAGCCAAGAAGAGGACACCTTCTCTCAGAAAGACCACTTTTCTCCCCAAGAGAGGAGATTTTCTCCCAATTGGATGACATTTGCTGTAAGAAAGACCTGTTTTCTTCCCTCAAGAGGACATTGTCTTTCCCACTGAGGACATTTTCTCCCAGAAGTGCCGCTACTCTTTGAAACACCTCCATTTCCTCCCAAATCTACTCCATGACACGCCTCAGGATGACACTTACACCCCGATTTGGGGCATTTTCTCCCAGAAATACCAGCTTTCTCACACATACATCACCTTCCCCCCCCCACATCAGACCTCTTCTCCCAGAAATACCAGGACTCTGCTGAATATTTCCCATTTCCTCCGGAACATACAGCATTACACTCCGCAAGAGGACAGTTTCTTTCAGAAATGTGGCATTTTATCGCAGATACACCATTTTTATGCCCAGTAGAGCTCCTTTTCTCCCAGAAATAGCACTGCTCTTAGGAAGAGCTCCCATTTTCTAACCAAAATGCTGCTTTACACTCCTCAAGATCACACTTACCCCCATCAAGATGGCAGTGTCACGGAAATACCAGCTTCTGCCCCCAAAATGGGACTTTGGCTCTCCAAAACAAGACATTTTCTCCCAGAAATACCAGGACTCTTAGAAATACCTCACGTTTCATCTCAAGAATACTGCTTTCCACTCCTCAAGATCACACTGACCCCCATCACAATGGCCTTTTCTCCCACATACACCAGCTTTCTCCCAAATACACGACATTTTCTCCCACATACACCCGTTTTCTCCCAAAGATGGGACATATTCTCCCAGAAATGCCAGCTTATTCTTTAAAAAACGGCCTTTTTTTTCCCAAAATACCAGCTTTCTCACAAACACCTGTCATTTTCCAACCAAGTCTGCTACTATCTCCCAGAAACAGCCGGTTTCCGAGAAATACCTGACGTTTGCTCTCCCAAATACTACTCGACACTCCTCCAGAGGACATTGTCTCCCCTATTTACCACGTTGTCTCCCCAAGAGACCACTTGGCACACCAAAAAGACCGCCGTTGCTCTCCAGTACAAGATATTCTTTCCCACCGCTTCCCACTTTTCTCCCCCAGCTATGTCATTTCCTCCCAGAAATGCCACTTTTCCCTTGGAAATTTCACCTTCTCTTCCAAAAAGAGGAGATTTGCTCCCAGAAATACCCCTTCTCTTACAACTGCCACACGCTTTCTCCCCAAAAAGCCTCCATGACAATGCCAAATGGGACACTTGCAGCCAAGAAGAGGACACCTTCTCTCAGAAAGACCACTTTTCTCCCCAAGAGAGGAGATTTTCTCCCAATTGGATGACATTTGCTGTAAGAAAGACCTGTTTTCTTCCCTCAAGAGGACATTGTCTTTCCCACTGAGGACATTTTCTCCCAGAAGTGACGCTACTCTGTGAAACACCTCCATTTCCTCCCTAATCTACTCCATGACACGCCTCAGGATGACACTTACTCCCCGATTTGGGGCATTTTCTCCCAGAAATACCACTTCTCTCCCAAAGGGATGGCCTTTTCCCTCTCTAGCATCTGTTTCCTCACCAATACCTGGCATTTTCTCCCAGAAACACCAGCTTTCTCACACATACATCACCTTCCCCCCCCCACATCAGACCTCTTCTCCCAGAAATACCAGGACTCTGCTGAATATTTCCCATTTCCTCCGGAACATACAGCATTGCACTCCGCAAGAGGACAGTTTCTTTCAGAAATGTGGCATTTTATCGCAGATACACCATTTTTATGCCCAGTAGAGCTCCTTTTCTCCCAGAAATAGCACTGCTCTTAGGAAGAGCTCCCATTTTCTAACCAAAAGGCTGCTTTACACTCCTCAAGATCACACTTACCCCCATCAAGATGGCAGTGTCACAGAAATACCAGCTTCTGCCCCCAAAATGGGACTTTGGCTCTCCAAAACAAGACATTTTCTCCCAGAAATACCAGGACTCTTAGAAATACCTCACGTTTCATCTCAAGAATACTGCTTTCCACTCCTCAAGATCACACTGACCCCCATCACAATGGACTTTTCTCCCACATGCACCAACTTTCTCCCAAATACACGACATTTTCTCCCACATACACCCGTTTTCTCCCAAAGATGGGACATATTCTCCCAGAAATGCCAGCTTATTCTTTAAAAAACGGCCTTTTTTTTCCCAAAATACCAGCTTTCTCACAAACACCTGCCATTTTCCAACCAAGTCTGCTACTATCTCCCAGAAACAGCCGGTTTCCGAGAAATGCCTGACGTTTGCTCTCCCAAATACCACTCGACACTCCTCCAGAGGACATTGTCTCCCCTATTTACCACGTTGTCTCCCCAAGAGACCACTTGGCACACCAAAAAGACCACCGTTGCTCTCCAGTACAAGATATTCTTTCCCACCGCTTCCCACTTTTCTCCCCCAGCTATGTCATTTCCTCCCAGAAATGCCACTTTTCCCTTGGAAATTTCACCTTCTCTTCCAAAAAGAGGAGATTTGCTCCCAGAAATACCCCTTCTCTTACAACTGCCACACGCTTTCTCCCCAAAAAGCCTCCATGACAATGCCAAATGGGACACTTGCAGCCAAGAAGAGGACACCTTCTCTCAGAAAGACCACTTTTCTCCCCAAGAGAGGAGATTTTCTCCCAATTGGATGACATTTGCTGTAAGAAAGACCTGTTTTCTTCCCTCAAGAGGACATTGTCTTTCCCACTGAGGACATTTTCTCCCAGAAGTGCCGCTACTCTGTGAAACACCTCCATTTCCTCCCAAATCTACTCCATGACACGCCTCAGGATGACACTTACTCCCCGATTTGGGGCATTTTCTCCCAGAAATACCACTTCTCTCCCAAAGGGATGGCCTTTTCCCTCTCTAGCATCTGTTTCCTCACCAATACCTGGCATTTTCTCCCAGAAACACCAGCTTTCTCACACATACATCACCTTCCCCCCCCCACATCAGACCTCTTCTCCCAGAAATACCAGGACTCTGCTGAATATTTCCCATTTCCTCCGGAACATACAGCATTACACTCCGCAAGAGGACAGTTTCTTTCAGAAATGTGGCATTTTATCGCAGATACACCATTTTTATGCCCAGTAGAGCTCCTTTTCTCCCAGAAATAGCACTGCTCTTAGGAAGAGCTCCCATTTTCTAACCAAAAGGCTGCTTTACACTCCTCAAGATCACACTTACCCCCATCAAGATGGCAGTGTCACAGAAATACCAGCTTCTGCCCCCAAAATGGGACTTTGGCTCTCCAAAACAAGACATTTTCTCCCAGAAATACCAGGACTCTTAGAAATACCTCACGTTTCATCTCAAGAATACTGCTTTCCACTCCTCAAGATCACACTGACCCCCATCACAATGGCCTTTTCTCCCACATACACCAGCTTTCTCCCAAATACACGACATTTTCTCCCACATACACCTGTTTTCTCCCAAAGATGGGACATATTCTCCCAGAAATGCCAGCTTATTCTTTAAAAAACGGCCTTTTTTTCCCCAAAATACCAGCTTTCTCACAAACACCTGTCATTTTCCAACCAAGTCTGCTACTATCTCCCAGAAACAGCCGGTTTCCGAGAAATACCTGACGTTTGCTCTCCCAAATACTACTCGACACTCCTCCAGAGGACATTGTCTCCCCTATTTACCACGTTGTCTCCCCAAGAGACCACTTGGCACACCAAAAAGACCACCGTTGCTCTCCAGTACAAGATATTCTTTCCCACCGGTTCCCACTTTTCTCCCCCAGCTATGTCATTTCCTCCCAGAAATGCCACTTTTCCCTTGGAAATTTCACCTTCTCTTCCAAAAAGAGGAGATTTGCTCCCAGAAATACCCCTTCTCTTACAACTGCCACACGCTTTCTCCCCAAAAAGCCTCCATGACAATGCCAAATGGGACACTTGCAGCCAAGAAGAGGACACCTTCTCTCAGAAAGACCACTTTTCTCCCCAAGAGAGGAGATTTTCTCCCAATTGGATGACATTTGCTGTAAGAAAGACCTGTTTTCTTCCCTCAAGAGGACATTGTCTTTCCCACTGAGGACATTTTCTCCCAGAAGTGCCGCTACTCTGTGAAACACCTCCATTTCCTCCCAAATCTACTCCATGACACGCCTCAGGATGACACTTACTCCCCGATTTGGGGCATTTTCTCCCAGAAATACCACTTCTCTCCCAAAGGGATGGCCTTTTCCCTCTCTAGCATCTGTTTCCTCACCAATACCTGGCATTTTCTCCCAGAAACACCAGCTTTCTCACACATACATCACCTTCCCCCCCCCACATCAGACCTCTTCTCCCAGAAATACCAGGACTCTGCTGAATATTTCCCATTTCCTCCGGAACATACAGCATTACACTCCGCAAGAGGACAGTTTCTTTCAGAAATGTGGCATTTTATCGCAGATACACCATTTTTATGCCCAGTAGAGCTCCTTTTCTCCCAGAAATAGCACTGCTCTTAGGAAGAGCTCCCATTTTCTAACCAAAAGGCTGCTTTACACTCCTCAAGATCACACTTACCCCCATCAAGATGGCAGTGTCACAGAAATACCAGCTTCTGCCCCCAAAATGGGACTTTGGCTCTCCAAAACAAGACATTTTCTCCCAGAAATACCAGGACTCTTAGAAATACCTCACGTTTCATCTCAAGAATACTGCTTTCCACTCCTCAAGATCACACTGACCCCCATCACAATGGCCTTTTCTCCCACATACACCAGCTTTCTCCCAAATACACGACATTTTCTCCCACATACACCCGTTTTCTCCCAAAGATGGGACATATTCTCCCAGAAATGCCAGCTTACTCTTTAAAAAACGGCCTTTTTTTCCCCAAAATACCAGCTTTCTCACAAACACCTGTCATTTTCCAACCAAGTCTGCTACTATCTCCCAGAAACAGCCGGTTTCCGAGAAATACCTGACGTTTGCTCTCCCAAATACTACTCGACACTCCTCCAGAGGACATTGTCTCCCCTATTTACCACGTTTTCTCCCCAAGAGACCACTTGGCACACCAAAAAGACCACCGTTGCTCTCCAGTACAAGATATTCTTTCCCACCGGTTCCCACTTTTCTCCCCCAGCTATGTCATTTCCTCCCAGAAATGCCACTTTTCCCTTGGAAATTTCACCTTCTCTTCCAAAAAGAGGAGATTTGCTCCCAGAAATACCCCTTCTCTTACAACTGCCACACGCTTTCTCCCCAAAAAGCCTCCATGACAATGCCAAATGGGACACTTGCAGCCAAGAAGAGGACACCTTCTCTCAGAAAGACCACTTTTCTCCCCAAGAGAGGAGATTTTCTCCCAATTGGATGACATTTGCTGTAAGAAAGACCTGTTTTCTTCCCTCAAGAGGACATTGTCTTTCCCACTGAGGACATTTTCTCCCAGAAGTGCCGCTACTCTGTGAAACACCTCCATTTCCTCCCAAATCTACTCCATGACACGCCTCAGGATGACACTTACTCCCCGATTTGGGGCATTTTCTCCCAGAAATACCACTTCTCTCCCAAAGGGATGGCCTTTTCCCTCTCTAGCATCTGTTTCCTCACCAATACCTGGCATTTTCTCCCAGAAACACCAGCTTTCTCACACATACATCACCTTCCCCCCCCACATCAGACCTCTTCTCCCAGAAATACCAGGACGCTGCTGAATATTTCCCATTTCCTCCGGAACATACAGCATTACACTCCGCAAGAGGACAGTTTCTTTCAGAAATGTGGCATTTTATCGCAGATACACCATTTTTATGCCCAGTAGAGCTCCTTTTCTCCCAGAAATAGCACTGCTCTTAGGAAGAGCTCCCATTTTCTAACCAAAAGGCTGCTTTACACTCCTCAAGATCACACTTACCCCCATCAAGATGGCAGTGTCACAGAAATACCAGCTTCTGCCCCCAAAATGGGACTTTGGCTCTCCAAAACAAGACATTTTCTCCCAGAAATACCAGGACTCTTAGAAATACCTCACGTTTCATCTCAAGAATACTGCTTTCCACTCCTCAAGATCACACTGACCCCCATCACAATGGCCTTTTCTCCCACATACACCAGCTTTCTCCCAAATACACGACATTTTCTCCCACATACACCCGTTTTCTCCCAAAGATGGGACATATTCTCCCAGAAATGCCAGCTTATTCTTTAAAAAACGGCCTTTTTTTTCCCGAAAATACCAGCTTTCTCACAAACACCTGTCATTTTCCAACCAAGTCTGCTACTATCTCCCAGAAACAGCCGGTTTCCGAGAAATACCTGACGTTTGCTCTCCCAAATACTACTCGACACTCCTCCAGAGGACATTGTCTCCCCTATTTACCACGTTGTCTCCCCAAGAGACCACTTGGCACACCAAAAAGACCACCGTTGCTCTCCAGTACAAGATATTCTTTCCCACCGGTTCCCACTTTTCTCCCCCAGCTATGTCATTTCCTCCCAGAAATGCCACTTTTCCCTTGGAAATTTCACCTTCTCTTCCAAAAAGAGGAGATTTGCTCCCAGAAATACCCCTTCTCTTACAACTGCCACACGCTTTCTCCCCAAAAAGCCTCCATGACAATGCCAAATGGGACACTTGCAGCCAAGAAGAGGACACCTTCTCTCAGAAAGACCACTTTTCTCCCCAAGAGAGGAGATTTTCTCCCAATTGGATGACATTTGCTGTAAGAAAGACCTGTTTTCTTCCCTCAAGAGGACATTGTCTTTCCCACTGAGGACATTTTCTCCCAGAAGTGCCGCTACTCTGTGAAACACCTCCATTTCCTCCCAAATCTACTCCATGACACGCCTCAGGATGACACTTACTCCCCGATTTGGGGCATTTTCTCCCAGAAATACCACTTCTCTCCCAAAGGGATGGCCTTTTCCCTCTCTAGCATCTGTTTCCTCACCAATACCTGGCATTTTCTCCCAGAAACACCAGCTTTCTCACACATACATCACCTTCCCCCCCCCACATCAGACCTCTTCTCCCAGAAATACCAGGACGCTGCTGAATATTTCCCATTTCCTCCGGAACATACAGCATTACACTCCGCAAGAGGACAGTTTCTTTCAGAAATGTGGCATTTTATCGCAGATACACCATTTTTATGCCCAGTAGAGCTCCTTTTCTCCCAGAAATAGCACTGCTCTTAGGAAGAGCTCCCATTTTCTAACCAAAAGGCTGCTTTACACTCCTCAAGATCACACTTACCCCCATCAAGATGGCAGTGTCACAGAAATACCAGCTTCTGCCCCCAAAATGGGACTTTGGCTCTCCAAAACAAGACATTTTCTCCCAGAAATACCAGGACTCTTAGAAATACCTCACGTTTCATCTCAAGAATACTGCTTTCCACTCCTCAAGATCACACTGACCCCCATCACAATGGCCTTTTCTCCCACATACACCAGCTTTCTCCCAAATACACGACATTTTCTCCCACATACACCCGTTTTCTCCCAAAGATGGGACATATTCTCCCAGAAATGCCAGCTTACTCTTTAAAAAACGGCCTTTTTTTTCCCGAAAATACCAGCTTTCTCACAAACACCTGTCATTTTCCAACCAAGTCTGCTACTATCTCCCAGAAACAGCCGGTTTCCGAGAAATACCTGACGTTTGCTCTCCCAAATACTACTCGACACTCCTCCAGAGGACATTGTCTCCCCTATTTACCACGTTGTCTCCCCAAGAGACCACTTGGCACACCAAAAAGACCACCGTTGCTCTCCAGTACAAGATATTCTTTCCCACCGGTTCCCACTTTTCTCCCCCAGCTATGTCATTTCCTCCCAGAAATGCCACTTTTCCCTTGGAAATTTCACCTTCTCTTCCAAAAAGAGGAGATTTGCTCCCAGAAATACCCCTTCTCTTACAACTGCCACACGCTTTCTCCCCAAAAAGCCTCCATGACAATGCCAAATGGGACACTTGCAGCCAAGAAGAGGACACCTTCTCTCAGAAAGACCACTTTTCTCCCCAAGAGAGGAGATTTTCTCCCAATTGGATGACATTTGCTGTAAGAAAGACCTGTTTTCTTCCCTCAAGAGGACATTGTCTTTCCCACTGAGGACATTTTCTCCCAGAAGTGCCGCTACTCTGTGAAACACCTCCATTTCCTCCCAAATCTACTCCATGACACGCCTCAGGATGACACTTACTCCCCGATTTGGGGCATTTTCTCCCAGAAATACCACTTCTCTCCCAAAGGGATGGCCTTTTCCCTCTCTAGCATCTGTTTCCTCACCAATACCTGGCATTTTCTCCCAGAAACACCAGCTTTCTCACACATACATCACCTTCCCCCCCACATCAGACCTCTTCTCCCAGAAATACCAGGACGCTGCTGAATATTTCCCATTTCCTCCGGAACATACAGCATTACACTCCGCAAGAGGACAGTTTCTTTCAGAAATGTGGCATTTTATCGCAGATACACCATTTTTATGCCCAGTAGAGCTCCTTTTCTCCCAGAAATAGCACTGCTCTTAGGAAGAGCTCCCATTTTCTAACCAAAAGGCTGCTTTACACTCCTCAAGATCACACTTACCCCCATCAAGATGGCAGTGTCACAGAAATACCAGCTTCTGCCCCCAAAATGGGACTTTGGCTCTCCAAAACAAGACATTTTCTCCCAGAAATACCAGGACTCTTAGAAATACCTCACGTTTCATCTCAAGAATACTGCTTTCCACTCCTCAAGATCACACTGACCCCCATCACAATGGCCTTTTCTCCCACATACACCAGCTTTCTCCCAAATACACGACATTTTCTCCCACATACACCCGTTTTCTCCCAAAGATGGGACATATTCTCCCAGAAATGCCAGCTTATTCTTTAAAAAACGGCCTTTTTTTCCCCAAAATACCAGCTTTCTCACAAACACCTGTCATTTTCCAACCAAGTCTGCTACTATCTCCCAGAAACAGCCGGTTTCCGAGAAATACCTGACGTTTGCTCTCCCAAATACTACTCGACACTCCTCCAGAGGACATTGTCTCCCCTATTTACCACGTTATCTCCCCAAGAGACCACTTGGCACACCAAAAAGACCACCGTTGCTCTCCAGTACAAGATATTCTTTCCCACCGGTTCCCACTTTTCTCCCCCAGCTATGTCATTTCCTCCCAGAAATGCCACTTTTCCCTTGGAAATTTCACCTTCTCTTCCAAAAAGAGGAGATTTGCTCCCAGAAATACCCCTTCTCTTACAACTGCCACACGCTTTCTCCCCAAAAAGCCTCCATGACAATGCCAAATGGGACACTTGCAGCCAAGAAGAGGACACCTTCTCTCAGAAAGACCACTTTTCTCCCCAAGAGAGGAGATTTTCTCCCAATTGGATGACATTTGCTGTAAGAAAGACCTGTTTTCTTCCCTCAAGAGGACATTGTCTTTCCCACTGAGGACATTTTCTCCCAGAAGTGACGCTACTCTGTGAAACACCTCCATTTCCTCCCAAATCTACTCCATGACACGCCTCAGGATGACACTTACTCCCCGATTTGGGGCATTTTCTCCCAGAAATACCACTTCTCTCCCAAAGGGATGGCCTTTTCCCTCTCTAGCATCTGTTTCCTCACCAATACCTGGCATTTTCTCCCAGAAAAACCAGCTTTCTCACACATACATCACCTTCCCCCCCCCACATCAGACCTCTTCTCCCAGAAATACCAGGACGCTGCTGAATATTTCCCATTTCCTCCGGAACATACAGCATTACACTCCGCAAGAGGACAGTTTCTTTCAGAAATGTGGCATTTTATCGCAGATACACCATTTTTATGCCCAGTAGAGCTCCTTTTCTCCCAGAAATAGCACTGCTCTTAGGAAGAGCTCCCATTTTCTAACCAAAAGGCTGCTTTACACTCCTCAAGATCACACTTACCCCCATCAAGATGGCAGTGTCACAGAAATACCAGCTTCTGCCCCCAAAATGGGACTTTGGCTCTCCAAAACAAGACATTTTCTCCCAGAAATACCAGGACTCTTAGAAATACCTCACGTTTCATCTCAAGAATACTGCTTTCCACTCCTCAAGATCACACTGACCCCCATCACAATGGCCTTTTCTCCCACATACACCAGCTTTCTCCCAAATACACGACATTTTCTCCCACATACACCCGTTTTCTCCCAAAGATGGGACATATTCTCCCAGAAATGCCAGCTTATTCTTTAAAAAACGGCCTTTTTTTCCCCAAAATACCAGCTTTCTCACAAACACCTGTCATTTTCCAACCAAGTCTGCTACTATCTCCCAGAAACAGCCGGTTTCCGAGAAATACCTGACGTTTGCTCTCCCAAATACTACTCGACACTCCTCCAGAGGACATTGTCTCCCCTATTTACCACGTTTTCTCCCCAAGAGACCACTTGGCACACCAAAAAGACCACCGTTGCTCTCCAGTACAAGATATTCTTTCCCACCGGTTCCCACTTTTCTCCCCCAGCTATGTCATTTCCTCCCAGAAATGCCACTTTTCCCTTGGAAATTTCACCTTCTCTTCCAAAAAGAGGAGATTTGCTCCCAGAAATACCCCTTCTCTTACAACTGCCACACGCTTTCTCCCCAAAAAGCCTCCATGACAATGCCAAATGGGACACTTGCAGCCAAGAAGAGGACACCTTCTCTCAGAAAGACCACTTTTCTCCCCAAGAGAGGAGATTTTCTCCCAATTGGATGACATTTGCTGTAAGAAAGACCTGTTTTCTTCCCTCAAGAGGACATTGTCTTTCCCACTGAGGACATTTTCTCCCAGAAGTGCCGCTACTCTTTGAAACACCTCCATTTCCTCCCAAATCTACTCCATGACACGCCTCAGGATGACACTTACTCCCCGATTTGGGGCATTTTCTCCCAGAAATACCACTTCTCTCCCAAAGGGATGGCCTTTTCCCTCTCTAGCATCTGTTTCCTCACCAATACCTGGCATTTTCTCCCAGAAACACCAGCTTTCTCACACATACATCACCTTCCCCCCCCCACATCAGACCTCTTCTCCCAGAAATACCAGGACTCTGCTGAATATTTCCCATTTCCTCCAGAACATACAGCATTACACTCCGCAAGAGGACAGTTTCTTTCAGAAATGTGGCATTTTATCGCAGATACACCATTTTTATGCCCAGTAGAGCTCCTTTTCTCCCAGAAATAGCACTGCTCTTAGGAAGAGCTCCCATTTTCTAACCAAAAGGCTGCTTTACACTCCTCAAGATCACACTTACCCCCATCAAGATGGCAGTGTCACAGAAATACCAGCTTCTGCCCCCAAAATGGGACTTTGGCTCTCCAAAACAAGACATTTTCTCCCAGAAATACCAGGACTCTTAGAAATACCTCACGTTTCATCTCAAGAATACTGCTTTCCACTCCTCAAGATCACACTGACCCCCATCACAATGGCCTTTTCTCCCACATACACCAGCTTTCTCCCAAATACACGACATTTTCTCCCACATACACCCGTTTTCTCCCAAAGATGGGACATATTCTCCCAGAAATGCCAGCTTATTCTTTAAAAAACGGCCTTTTTTTCCCCAAAATACCAGCTTTCTCACAAACACCTGTCATTTTCCAACCAAGTCTGCTACTATCTCCCAGAAACAGCCGGTTTCCGAGAAATACCTGACGTTTGCTCTCCCAAATACTACTCGACACTCCTCCAGAGGACATTGTCTCCCCTATTTACCACGTTGTCTCCCCAAGAGACCACTTGGCACACCAAAAAGACCACCGTTGCTCTCCAGTACAAGATATTCTTTCCCACCGGTTCCCAATTTCTCCCCCAGCTATGTCATTTCCTCCCAGAAATGCCACTTTTCCCTTGGAAATTTCACCTTCTCTTCCAAAAAGAGGAGATTTGCTCCCAGAAATACCCCTTCTCTTACAACTGCCACACGCTTTCTCCCCAAAAAGCCTCCATGACAATGCCAAATGGGACACTTGCAGCCAAGAAGAGGACACCTTCTCTCAGAAAGACCACTTTTCTCCCCAAGAGAGGAGATTTTCTCCCAATTGGATGACATTTGCTGTAAGAAAGACCTGTTTTCTTCCCTCAAGAGGACATTGTCTTTCCCACTGAGGACATTTTCTCCCAGAAGTGACGCTACTCTGTGAAACACCTCCATTTCCTCCCTAATCTACTCCATGACACGCCTCAGGATGACACTTACTCCCCGATTTGGGGCATTTTCTCCCAGAAATACCACTTCTCTCCCAAAGGGATGGCCTTTTCCCTCTCTAGCATCTGTTTCCTCACCAATACCTGGCATTTTCTCCCAGAAAAACCAGCTTTCTCACACATACATCACCTTCCCCCCCCCACATCAGACCTCTTCTCCCAGAAATACCAGGACGCTGCTGAATATTTCCCATTTCCTCCGGAACATACAGCATTACACTCCGCAAGAGGACAGTTTCTTTCAGAAATGTGGCATTTTATCGCAGATACACCATTTTTATGCCCAGTAGAGCTCCTTTTCTCCCAGAAATAGCACTGCTCTTAGGAAGAGCTCCCATTTTCTAACCAAAAGGCTGCTTTACACTCCTCAAGATCACACTTACCCCCATCAAGATGGCAGTGTCACAGAAATACCAGCTTCTGCCCCCAAAATGGGACTTTGGCTCTCCAAAACAAGACATTTTCTCCCAGAAATACCAGGACTCTTAGAAATACCTCACGTTTCATCTCAAGAATACTGCTTTCCACTCCTCAAGATCACACTGACCCCCATCACAATGGCCTTTTCTCCCACATACACCAGCTTTCTCCCAAATACACGACATTTTCTCCCACATACACCCGTTTTCTCCCAAAGATGGGACATATTCTCCCAGAAATGCCAGCTTATTCTTTAAAAAACGGCCTTTTTTTCCCCAAAATACCAGCTTTCTCACAAACACCTGTCATTTTCCAACCAAGTCTGCTACTATCTCCCAGAAACAGCCGGTTTCCGAGAAATACCTGACGTTTGCTCTCCCAAATACTACTCGACACTCCTCCAGAGGACATTGTCTCCCCTATTTACCACGTTGTCTCCCCAAGAGACCACTTGGCACACCAAAAAGACCACCGTTGCTCTCCAGTACAAGATATTCTTTCCCACCGCTTCCCACTTTTCTCCCCCAGCTATGTCATTTCCTCCCAGAAATGCCACTTTTCCCTTGGAAATTTCACCTTCTCTTCCAAAAAGAGGAGATTTGCTCCCAGAAATACCCCTTCTCTTACAACTGCCACACGCTTTCTCCCCAAAAAGCCTCCATGACAATGCCAAATGGGACACTTGCAGCCAAGAAGAGGACACCTTCTCTCAGAAAGACCACTTTTCTCCCCAAGAGAGGAGATTTTCTCCCAATTGGATGACATTTGCTGTAAGAAAGACCTGTTTTCTTCCCTCAAGAGGACATTGTCTTTCCCACTGAGGACATTTTCTCCCAGAAGTGCCGCTACTCTGTGAAACACCTCCATTTCCTCCCAAATCTACTCCATGACACGCCTCAGGATGACACTTACTCCCCGATTTGGGGCATTTTCTCCCAGAAATACCACTTCTCTCCCAAAGGGATGGCCTTTTCCCTCTCTAGCATCTGTTTCCTCACCAATACCTGGCATTTTCTCCCAGAAAAACCAGCTTTCTCACACATACATCACCTTCCCCCCCCCACATCAGACCTCTTCTCCCAGAAATACCAGGACTCTGCTGAATATTTCCCATTTCCTCCGGAACATACAGCATTACACTCCGCAAGAGGACAGTTTCTTTCAGAAATGTGGCATTTTATCGCAGATACACCATTTTTATGCCCAGTAGAGCTCCTTTTCTCCCAGAAATAGCACTGCTCTTAGGAAGAGCTCCCATTTTCTAACCAAAAGGCTGCTTTACACTCCTCAAGATCACACTTACCCCCATCAAGATGGCAGTGTCACAGAAATACCAGCTTCTGCCCCCAAAATGGGACTTTGGCTCTCCAAAACAAGACATTTTCTCCCAGAAATACCAGGACTCTTAGAAATACCTCACGTTTCATCTCAAGAATACTGCTTTCCACTCCTCAAGATCACACTGACCCCCATCACAATGGCCTTTTCTCCCACATACACCAGCTTTCTCCCAAATACACGACATTTTCTCCCACATACACCCGTTTTCTCCCAAAGATGGGACATATTCTCCCAGAAATGCCAGCTTATTCTTTAAAAAACGGCCTTTTTTTCCCCAAAATACCAGCTTTCTCACAAACACCTGCCATTTTCCAACCAAGTCTGCTACTATCTCCCAGAAACAGCCGGTTTCCGAGAAATGCCTGACGTTTGCTCTCCCAAATACTACTCGACACTCCTCCAGAGGACATTGTCTCCCCTATTTACCACGTTGTCTCCCCAAGAGACCACTTGGCACACCAAAAAGACCACCGTTGCTCTCCAGTACAAGATATTCTTTCCCACCGGTTCCCACTTTTCTCCCCCAGCTATGTCATTTCCTCCCAGAAATGCCACTTTTCCCTTGGAAATTTCACCTTCTCTTCCAAAAAGAGGAGATTTGCTCCCAGAAATACCCCTTCTCTTACAACTGCCACACGCTTTCTCCCCAAAAAGCCTCCATGACAATGCCAAATGGGACACTTGCAGCCAAGAAGAGGACACCTTCTCTCAGAAAGACCACTTTTCTCCCCAAGAGAGGAGATTTTCTCCCAATTGGATGACATTTGCTGTAAGAAAGACCTGTTTTCTTCCCTCAAGAGGACATTGTCTTTCCCACTGAGGACATTTTCTCCCAGAAGTGCCGCTACTCTGTGAAACACCTCCATTTCCTCCCAAATCTACTCCATGACACGCCTCAGGATGACACTTACTCCCCGATTTGGGGCATTTTCTCCCAGAAATACCACTTCTCTCCCAAAGGGATGGCCTTTTCCCTCTCTAGCATCTGTTTCCTCACCAATACCTGGCATTTTCTCCCAGAAACACCAGCTTTCTCACACATACATCACCTTCCCCCCCCCACATCAGACCTCTTCTCCCAGAAATACCAGGACTCTGCTGAATATTTCCCATTTCCTCCGGAACATACAGCATTACACTCCGCAAGAGGACAGTTTCTTTCAGAAATGTGGCATTTTATCGCAGATACACCATTTTTATGCCCAGTAGAGCTCCTTTTCTCCCAGAAATAGCACTGCTCTTAGGAAGAGCTCCCATTTTCTAACCAAAAGGCTGCTTTACACTCCTCAAGATCACACTTACCCCCATCAAGATGGCAGTGTCACAGAAATACCAGCTTCTGCCCCCAAAATGGGACTTTGGCTCTCCAAAACAAGACATTTTCTCCCAGAAATACCAGGACTCTTAGAAATACCTCACGTTTCATCTCAAGAATACTGCTTTCCACTCCTCAAGATCACACTGACCCCCATCACAATGGCCTTTTCTCCCACATACACCAGCTTTCTCCCAAATACACGACATTTTCTCCCACATACACCCGTTTTCTCCCAAAGATGGGACATATTCTCCCAGAAATGCCAGCTTATTCTTTAAAAAACGGCCTTTTTTTCCCAAAATACCAGCTTTCTCACAAACACCTGTCATTTTCCAACCAAGTCTGCTACTATCTCCCAGAAACAGCCGGTTTCCGAGAAATACCTGACGTTTGCTCTCCCAAATACCACTCGACACTCCTCCAGAGGACATTGTCTCCCCTATTTACCACGTTGTCTCCCCAAGAGACCACTTGGCACACCAAAAAGACCGCCGTTGCTCTCCAGTACAAGATATTCTTTCCCACCGGTTCCCACTTTTCTCCCCCAGCTATGTCATTTCCTCCCAGAAATGCCACTTTCCCCTTGGAAATTTCACCTTCTCTTCCAAAAAGAGGAGATTTGCTCCCAGAAATACCCCTTCTCTTACAACTGCCACACGCTTTCTCCCCAAAAAGCCTCCATGACAATGCCAAATGGGACACTTGCAGCCAAGAAGAGGACACCTTCTCTCAGAAAGACCACTTTTCTCCCCAAGAGAGGAGATTTTCTCCCAATTGGATGACATTTGCTGTAAGAAAGACCTGTTTTCTTCCCTCAAGAGGACATTGTCTTTCCCACTGAGGACATTTTCTCCCAGAAGTGCCGCTACTCTGTGAAACACCTCCATTTCCTCCCAAATCTACTCCATGACACGCCTCAGGATGACACTTACTCCCCGATTTGGGGCATTTTCTCCCAGAAATACCACTTCTCTCCCAAAGGGATGGCCTTTTCCCTCTCTAGCATCTGTTTCCTCACCAATACCTGGCATTTTCTCCCAGAAACACCAGCTTTCTCACACATACATCACCTTCCCCCCCCCACATCAGACCTCTTCTCCCAGAAATACCAGGACTCTGCTGAATATTTCCCATTTCCTCCGGAACATACAGCATTACACTCCGCAAGAGGACAGTTTCTTTCAGAAATGTGGCATTTTATCGCAGATACACCATTTTTATGCCCAGTAGAGCTCCTTTTCTCCCAGAAATAGCACTGCTCTTAGGAAGAGCTCCCATTTTCTAACCAAAAGGCTGCTTTACACTCCTCAAGATCACACTTACCCCCATCAAGATGGCAGTGTCACAGAAATACCAGCTTCTGCCCCCAAAATGGGACTTTGGCTCTCCAAAACAAGACATTTTCTCCCAGAAATACCAGGACTCTTAGAAATACCTCACGTTTCATCTCAAGAATACTGCTTTCCACTCCTCAAGATCACACTGACCCCCATCACAATGGCCTTTTCTCCCACATACACCAGCTTTCTCCCAAATACACGACATTTTCTCCCACATACACCCGTTTTCTCCCAAAGATGGGACATATTCTCCCAGAAATGCCAGCTTATTCTTTAAAAAACGGCCTTTTTTTCCCAAAATACCAGCTTTCTCACAAACACCTGCCATTTTCCAACCAAGTCTGCTACTATCTCCCAGAAACAGCTGGTTTCCGAGAAATACCTGACGTTTGCTCTCCCAAATACCACTCGACACTCCTCCAGAGGACATTGTCTCCCCTATTTACCACGTTGTCTCCCCAAGAGACCACTTGGCACACCAAAAAGACCACCGTTGCTCTCCAGTACAAGATATTCTTTCCCACCGCTTCCCACTTTTCTCCCCCAGCTATGTCATTTCCTCCCAGAAATGCCACTTTTCCCTTGGAAATTTCACCTTCTCTTCCAAAAAGAGGAGATTTGCTCCCAGAAAAACCCCTTCTCTTACAACTGCCACACGCTTTCTCCCCAAAAAGCCTCCATGACAATGCCAAATGGGACACTTGCAGCCAAGAAGAGGACACCTTCTCTCAGAAAGACCACTTTTCTCCCCAAGAGAGGAGATTTTCTCCCAATTGGATGACATTTGCTGTAAGAAAGACCTGTTTTCTTCCCTCAAGAGGACATTGTCTTTCCCACTGAGGACATTTTCTCCCATAAGTGCCGCTACTCTGTGAAACACCTCCATTTCCTCCCAAATCTACTCCATGACACGCCTCAGGATGACACTTACTCCCCGATTTGGGGCATTTTCTCCCAGAAATACCACTTCTCTCCCAAAGGGATGGCCTTTTCCCTCTCTAGCATCTGTTTCCTCACCAATACCTGGCATTTTCTCCCAGAAAAACCAGCTTTCTCACACATACATCACCTTCCCCCCCCCACATCAGACCTCTTCTCCCAGAAATACCAGGACTCTGCTGAATATTTCCCATTTCCTCCGGAACATACAGCATTACACTCCGCAAGAGGACAGTTTCTTTCAGAAATGTGGCATTTTATCGCAGATACACCATTTTTATGCCCAGTAGAGCTCCTTTTCTCCCAGAAATAGCACTGCTCTTAGGAAGAGCTCCCATTTTCTAACCAAAAGGCTGCTTTACACTCCTCAAGATCACACTTACCCCCATCAAGATGGCAGTGTCACAGAAATACCAGCTTCTGCCCCCAAAATGGGACTTTGGCTCTCCAAAACAAGACATTTTCTCCCAGAAATACCAGGACTCTTAGAAATACCTCACGTTTCATCTCAAGAATACTGCTTTCCACTCCTCAAGATCACACTGACCCCCATCACAATGGCCTTTTCTCCCACATACACCAGCTTTCTCCCAAATACACGACATTTTCTCCCACATACACCCGTTTTCTCCCAAAGATGGGACATATTCTCCCAGAAATGCCAGCTTATTCTTTAAAAAACGGCCTTTTTTTCCCCAAAATACCAGCTTTCTCACAAACACCTGTCATTTTCCAACCAAGTCTGCTACTATCTCCCAGAAACAGCCGGTTTCCGAGAAATACCTGACGTTTGCTCTCCCAAATACTACTCGACACTCCTCCAGAGGACATTGTCTCCCCTATTTACCACGTTGTCTCCCCAAGAGACCACTTGGCACACCAAAAAGACCACCGTTGCTCTCCAGTACAAGATATTCTTTCCCACCGGTTCCCACTTTTCTCCCCCAGCTATGTCATTTCCTCCCAGAAATGCCACTTTTCCCTTGGAAATTTCACCTTCTCTTCCAAAAAGAGGAGATTTGCTCCCAGAAATACCCCTTCTCTTACAACTGCCACACGCTTTCTCCCCAAAAAGCCTCCATGACAATGCCAAATGGGACACTTGCAGCCAAGAAGAGGACACCTTCTCTCAGAAAGACCACTTTTCTCCCCAAGAGAGGAGATTTTCTCCCAATTGGATGACATTTGCTGTAAGAAAGACCTGTTTTCTTCCCTCAAGAGGACATTGTCTTTCCCACTGAGGACATTTTCTCCCAGAAGTGCCGCTACTCTTTGAAACACCTCCATTTCCTCCCTAATCTACTCCATGACACGCCTCAGGATGACACTTACTCCCCGATTTGGGGCATTTTCTCCCAGAAATACCACTTCTCTCCCAAAGGGATGGCCTTTTCCCTCTCTAGCATCTGTTTCCTCACCAATACCTGGCATTTTCTCCCAGAAACACCAGCTTTCTCACACATACATCACCTTCCCCCCCCCACATCAGACCTCTTCTCCCAGAAATACCAGGACTCTGCTGAATATTTCCCATTTCCTCCAGAACATACAGCATTACACTCCGCAAGAGGACAGTTTCTTTCAGAAATGTGGCATTTTATCGCAGATACACCATTTTTATGCCCAGTAGAGCTCCTTTTCTCCCAGAAATAGCACTGCTCTTAGGAAGAGCTCCCATTTTCTAACCAAAAGGCTGCTTTACACTCCTCAAGATCACACTTACCCCCATCAAGATGGCAGTGTCACAGAAATACCAGCTTCTGCCCCCAAAATGGGACTTTGGCTCTCCAAAACAAGACATTTTCTCCCAGAAATACCAGGACTCTTAGAAATACCTCACGTTTCATCTCAAGAATACTGCTTTCCACTCCTCAAGATCACAC
The DNA here is from genome assembly GCF_987193195.1 of Phasianus colchicus. Lineage (NCBI taxonomy): Eukaryota > Metazoa > Chordata > Aves > Galliformes > Phasianidae > Phasianus > Phasianus colchicus. The sequence goes on from NC_143449.1 coordinate 336,402, forward strand.
TGACCCCCATCACAATGGCCTTTTCTCCCACATACACCAGCTTTCTCCCAAATACACGACATTTTCTCCCACATACACCCGTTTTCTCCCAAAGATGGGACATATTCTCCCAGAAATGCCAGCTTATTCTTTAAAAAACGGCCTTTTTTTCCCCAAAATACCAGCTTTCTCACAAACACCTGTCATTTTCCAACCAAGTCTGCTACTATCTCCCAGAAACAGCCGGTTTCCGAGAAATACCTGACGTTTGCTCTCCCAAATACTACTCGACACTCCTCCAGAGGACATTGTCTCCCCTATTTACCACGTTGTCTCCCCAAGAGACCACTTGGCACACCAAAAAGACCACCGTTGCTCTCCAGTACAAGATATTCTTTCCCACCGGTTCCCACTTTTCTCCCCCAGCTATGTCATTTCCTCCCAGAAATGCCACTTTTCCCTTGGAAATTTCACCTTCTCTTCCAAAAAGAGGAGATTTGCTCCCAGAAATACCCCTTCTCTTACAACTGCCACACGCTTTCTCCCCAAAAAGCCTCCATGACAATGCCAAATGGGACACTTGCAGCCAAGAAGAGGACACCTTCTCTCAGAAAGACCACTTTTCTCCCCAAGAGAGGAGATTTTCTCCCAATTGGATGACATTTGCTGTAAGAAAGACCTGTTTTCTTCCCTCAAGAGGACATTGTCTTTCCCACTGAGGACATTTTCTCCCAGAAGTGCCGCTACTCTTTGAAACACCTCCATTTCCTCCCAAATCTACTCCATGACACGCCTCAGGATGACACTTACTCCCCGATTTGGGGCATTTTCTCCCAGAAATACCACTTCTCTCCCAAAGGGATGGCCTTTTCCCTCTCTAGCATCTGTTTCCTCACCAATACCTGGCATTTTCTCCCAGAAACACCAGCTTTCTCACACATACATCACCTTCCCCCCCCCACATCAGACCTCTTCTCCCAGAAATACCAGGACGCTGCTGAATATTTCCCATTTCCTCCGGAACATACAGCATTACACTCCGCAAGAGGACAGTTTCTTTCAGAAATGTGGCATTTTATCGCAGATACACCATTTTTATGCCCAGTAGAGCTCCTTTTCTCCCAGAAATAGCACTGCTCTTAGGAAGAGCTCCCATTTTCTAACCAAAAGGCTGCTTTACACTCCTCAAGATCACACTTACCCCCATCAAGATGGCAGTGTCACAGAAATACCAGCTTCTGCCCCCAAAATGGGACTTTGGCTCTCCAAAACAAGACATTTTCTCCCAGAAATACCAGGACTCTTAGAAATACCTCACGTTTCATCTCAAGAATACTGCTTTCCACTCCTCAAGATCACACTGACCCCCATCACAATGGCCTTTTCTCCCACATACACCAGCTTTCTCCCAAATACACGACATTTTCTCCCACATACACCCGTTTTCTCCCAAAGATGGGACATATTCTCCCAGAAATGCCAGCTTATTCTTTAAAAAACGGCCTTTTTTTCCCCAAAATACCAGCTTTCTCACAAACACCTGTCATTTTCCAACCAAGTCTGCTACTATCTCCCAGAAACAGCCGGTTTCCGAGAAATACCTGACGTTTGCTCTCCCAAATACTACTCGACACTCCTCCAGAGGACATTGTCTCCCCTATTTACCACGTTGTCTCCCCAAGAGACCACTTGGCACACCAAAAAGACCACCGTTGCTCTCCAGTACAAGATATTCTTTCCCACCGGTTCCCACTTTTCTCCCCCAGCTATGTCATTTCCTCCCAGAAATGCCACTTTTCCCTTGGAAATTTCACCTTCTCTTCCAAAAAGAGGAGATTTGCTCCCAGAAATACCCCTTCTCTTACAACTGCCACACGCTTTCTCCCCAAAAAGCCTCCATGACAATGCCAAATGGGACACTTGCAGCCAAGAAGAGGACACCTTCTCTCAGAAAGACCACTTTTCTCCCCAAGAGAGGAGATTTTCTCCCAATTGGATGACATTTGCTGTAAGAAAGACCTGTTTTCTTCCCTCAAGAGGACATTGTCTTTCCCACTGAGGACATTTTCTCCCAGAAGTGCCGCTACTCTGTGAAACACCTCCATTTCCTCCCAAATCTACTCCATGACACGCCTCAGGATGACACTTACTCCCCGATTTGGGGCATTTTCTCCCAGAAATACCACTTCTCTCCCAAAGGGATGGCCTTTTCCCTCTCTAGCATCTGTTTCCTCACCAATACCTGGCATTTTCTCCCAGAAAAACCAGCTTTCTCACACATACATCACCTTCCCCCCCCCACATCAGACCTCTTCTCCCAGAAATACCAGGACGCTGCTGAATATTTCCCATTTCCTCCGGAACATACAGCATTACACTCCGCAAGAGGACAGTTTCTTTCAGAAATGTGGCATTTTATCGCAGATACACCATTTTTATGCCCAGTAGAGCTCCTTTTCTCCCAGAAATAGCACTGCTCTTAGGAAGAGCTCCCATTTTCTAACCAAAAGGCTGCTTTACACTCCTCAAGATCACACTTACCCCCATCAAGATGGCAGTGTCACAGAAATACCAGCTTCTGCCCCCAAAATGGGACTTTGGCTCTCCAAAACAAGACATTTTCTCCCAGAAATACCAGGACTCTTAGAAATACCTCACGTTTCATCTCAAGAATACTGCTTTCCACTCCTCAAGATCACACTGACCCCCATCACAATGGCCTTTTCTCCCACATACACCAGCTTTCTCCCAAATACACGACATTTTCTCCCACATACACCCGTTTTCTCCCAAAGATGGGACATATTCTCCCAGAAATGCCAGCTTATTCTTTAAAAAACGGCCTTTTTTTCCCCAAAATACCAGCTTTCTCACAAACACCTGTCATTTTCCAACCAAGTCTGCTACTATCTCCCAGAAACAGCCGGTTTCCGAGAAATACCTGACGTTTGCTCTCCCAAATACTACTCGACACTCCTCCAGAGGACATTGTCTCCCCTATTTACCACGTTTTCTCCCCAAGAGACCACTTGGCACACCAAAAAGACCACCGTTGCTCTCCAGTACAAGATATTCTTTCCCACCGCTTCCCACTTTTCTCCCCCAGCTATGTCATTTCCTCCCAGAAATGCCACTTTTCCCTTGGAAATTTCACCTTCTCTTCCAAAAAGAGGAGATTTGCTCCCAGAAATACCCCTTCTCTTACAACTGCCACACGCTTTCTCCCCAAAAAGCCTCCATGACAATGCCAAATGGGACACTTGCAGCCAAGAAGAGGACACCTTCTCTCAGAAAGACCACTTTTCTCCCCAAGAGAGGAGATTTTCTCCCAATTGGATGACATTTGCTGTAAGAAAGACCTGTTTTCTTCCCTCAAGAGGACATTGTCTTTCCCACTGAGGACATTTTCTCCCAGAAGTGCCGCTACTCTTTGAAACACCTCCATTTCCTCCCTAATCTACTCCATGACACGCCTCAGGATGACACTTACTCCCCGATTTGGGGCATTTTCTCCCAGAAATACCACTTCTCTCCCAAAGGGATGGCCTTTTCCCTCTCTAGCATCTGTTTCCTCACCAATACCTGGCATTTTCTCCCAGAAACACCAGCTTTCTCACACATACATCACCTTCCCCCCCCCACATCAGACCTCTTCTCCCAGAAATACCAGGACTCTGCTGAATATTTCCCATTTCCTCCAGAACATACAGCATTACACTCCGCAAGAGGACAGTTTCTTTCAGAAATGTGGCATTTTATCGCAGATACACCATTTTTATGCCCAGTAGAGCTCCTTTTCTCCCAGAAATAGCACTGCTCTTAGGAAGAGCTCCCATTTTCTAACCAAAAGGCTGCTTTACACTCCTCAAGATCACACTTACCCCCATCAAGATGGCAGTGTCACAGAAATACCAGCTTCTGCCCCCAAAATGGGACTTTGGCTCTCCAAAACAAGACATTTTCTCCCAGAAATACCAGGACTCTTAGAAATACCTCACGTTTCATCTCAAGAATACTGCTTTCCACTCCTCAAGATCACACTGACCCCCATCACAATGGCCTTTTCTCCCACATACACCAGCTTTCTCCCAAATACACGACATTTTCTCCCACATACACCCGTTTTCTCCCAAAGATGGGACATATTCTCCCAGAAATGCCAGCTTATTCTTTAAAAAACGGCCTTTTTTTCCCCAAAATACCAGCTTTCTCACAAACACCTGTCATTTTCCAACCAAGTCTGCTACTATCTCCCAGAAACAGCCGGTTTCCGAGAAATACCTGACGTTTGCTCTCCCAAATACTACTCGACACTCCTCCAGAGGACATTGTCTCCCCTATTTACCACGTTGTCTCCCCAAGAGACCACTTGGCACACCAAAAAGACCACCGTTGCTCTCCAGTACAAGATATTCTTTCCCACCGGTTCCCACTTTTCTCCCCCAGCTATGTCATTTCCTCCCAGAAATGCCACTTTTCCCTTGGAAATTTCACCTTCTCTTCCAAAAAGAGGAGATTTGCTCCCAGAAATACCCCTTCTCTTACAACTGCCACACGCTTTCTCCCCAAAAAGCCTCCATGACAATGCCAAATGGGACACTTGCAGCCAAGAAGAGGACACCTTCTCTCAGAAAGACCACTTTTCTCCCCAAGAGAGGAGATTTTCTCCCAATTGGATGACATTTGCTGTAAGAAAGACCTGTTTTCTTCCCTCAAGAGGACATTGTCTTTCCCACTGAGGACATTTTCTCCCAGAAGTGCCGCTACTCTTTGAAACACCTCCATTTCCTCCCTAATCTACTCCATGACACGCCTCAGGATGACACTTACTCCCCGATTTGGGGCATTTTCTCCCAGAAATACCACTTCTCTCCCAAAGGGATGGCCTTTTCCCTCTCTAGCATCTGTTTCCTCACCAATACCTGGCATTTTCTCCCAGAAACACCAGCTTTCTCACACATACATCACCTTCCCCCCCCCACATCAGACCTCTTCTCCCAGAAATACCAGGACTCTGCTGAATATTTCCCATTTCCTCCAGAACATACAGCATTACACTCCGCAAGAGGACAGTTTCTTTCAGAAATGTGGCATTTTATCGCAGATACACCATTTTTATGCCCAGTAGAGCTCCTTTTCTCCCAGAAATAGCACTGCTCTTAGGAAGAGCTCCCATTTTCTAACCAAAAGGCTGCTTTACACTCCTCAAGATCACACTTACCCCCATCAAGATGGCAGTGTCACAGAAATACCAGCTTCTGCCCCCAAAATGGGACTTTGGCTCTCCAAAACAAGACATTTTCTCCCAGAAATACCAGGACTCTTAGAAATACCTCACGTTTCATCTCAAGAATACTGCTTTCCACTCCTCAAGATCACACTGACCCCCATCACAATGGCCTTTTCTCCCACATACACCAGCTTTCTCCCAAATACACGACATTTTCTCCCACATACACCCGTTTTCTCCCAAAGATGGGACATATTCTCCCAGAAATGCCAGCTTATTCTTTAAAAAACGGCCTTTTTTTCCCCAAAATACCAGCTTTCTCACAAACACCTGTCATTTTCCAACCAAGTCTGCTACTATCTCCCAGAAACAGCCGGTTTCCGAGAAATACCTGACGTTTGCTCTCCCAAATACTACTCGACACTCCTCCAGAGGACATTGTCTCCCCTATTTACCACGTTGTCTCCCCAAGAGACCACTTGGCACACCAAAAAGACCACCGTTGCTCTCCAGTACAAGATATTCTTTCCCACCGGTTCCCACTTTTCTCCCCCAGCTATGTCATTTCCTCCCAGAAATGCCACTTTTCCCTTGGAAATTTCACCTTCTCTTCCAAAAAGAGGAGATTTGCTCCCAGAAATACCCCTTCTCTTACAACTGCCACACGCTTTCTCCCCAAAAAGCCTCCATGACAATGCCAAATGGGACACTTGCAGCCAAGAAGAGGACACCTTCTCTCAGAAAGACCACTTTTCTCCCCAAGAGAGGAGATTTTCTCCCAATTGGATGACATTTGCTGTAAGAAAGACCTGTTTTCTTCCCTCAAGAGGACATTGTCTTTCCCACTGAGGACATTTTCTCCCAGAAGTGCCGCTACTCTTTGAAACACCTCCATTTCCTCCCAAATCTACTCCATGACACGCCTCAGGATGACACTTACTCCCCGATTTGGGGCATTTTCTCCCAGAAATACCACTTCTCTCCCAAAGGGATGGCCTTTTCCCTCTCTAGCATCTGTTTCCTCACCAATACCTGGCATTTTCTCCCAGAAAAACCAGCTTTCTCACACATACATCACCTTCCCCCCCCCACATCAGACCTCTTCTCCCAGAAATACCAGGACGCTGCTGAATATTTCCCATTTCCTCCGGAACATACAGCATTACACTCCGCAAGAGGACAGTTTCTTTCAGAAATGTGGCATTTTATCGCAGATACACCATTTTTATGCCCAGTAGAGCTCCTTTTCTCCCAGAAATAGCACTGCTCTTAGGAAGAGCTCCCATTTTCTAACCAAAAGGCTGCTTTACACTCCTCAAGATCACACTTACCCCCATCAAGATGGCAGTGTCACAGAAATACCAGCTTCTGCCCCCAAAATGGGACTTTGGCTCTCCAAAACAAGACATTTTCTCCCAGAAATACCAGGACTCTTAGAAATACCTCACGTTTCATCTCAAGAATACTGCTTTCCACTCCTCAAGATCACACTGACCCCCATCACAATGGCCTTTTCTCCCACATACACCAGCTTTCTCCCAAATACACGACATTTTCTCCCACATACACCCGTTTTCTCCCAAAGATGGGACATATTCTCCCAGAAATGCCAGCTTATTCTTTAAAAAACGGCCTTTTTTTCCCCAAAATACCAGCTTTCTCACAAACACCTGTCATTTTCCAACCAAGTCTGCTACTATCTCCCAGAAACAGCCGGTTTCCGAGAAATACCTGACGTTTGCTCTCCCAAATACTACTCGACACTCCTCCAGAGGACATTGTCTCCCCTATTTACCACGTTTTCTCCCCAAGAGACCACTTGGCACACCAAAAAGACCACCGTTGCTCTCCAGTACAAGATATTCTTTCCCACCGCTTCCCACTTTTCTCCCCCAGCTATGTCATTTCCTCCCAGAAATGCCACTTTTCCCTTGGAAATTTCACCTTCTCTTCCAAAAAGAGGAGATTTGCTCCCAGAAATACCCCTTCTCTTACAACTGCCACACGCTTTCTCCCCAAAAAGCCTCCATGACAATGCCAAATGGGACACTTGCAGCCAAGAAGAGGACACCTTCTCTCAGAAAGACCACTTTTCTCCCCAAGAGAGGAGATTTTCTCCCAATTGGATGACATTTGCTGTAAGAAAGACCTGTTTTCTTCCCTCAAGAGGACATTGTCTTTCCCACTGAGGACATTTTCTCCCAGAAGTGCCGCTACTCTTTGAAACACCTCCATTTCCTCCCTAATCTACTCCATGACACGCCTCAGGATGACACTTACTCCCCGATTTGGGGCATTTTCTCCCAGAAATACCACTTCTCTCCCAAAGGGATGGCCTTTTCCCTCTCTAGCATCTGTTTCCTCACCAATACCTGGCATTTTCTCCCAGAAACACCAGCTTTCTCACACATACATCACCTTCCCCCCCCCACATCAGACCTCTTCTCCCAGAAATACCAGGACTCTGCTGAATATTTCCCATTTCCTCCAGAACATACAGCATTACACTCCGCAAGAGGACAGTTTCTTTCAGAAATGTGGCATTTTATCGCAGATACACCATTTTTATGCCCAGTAGAGCTCCTTTTCTCCCAGAAATAGCACTGCTCTTAGGAAGAGCTCCCATTTTCTAACCAAAAGGCTGCTTTACACTCCTCAAGATCACACTTACCCCCATCAAGATGGCAGTGTCACAGAAATACCAGCTTCTGCCCCCAAAATGGGACTTTGGCTCTCCAAAACAAGACATTTTCTCCCAGAAATACCAGGACTCTTAGAAATACCTCACGTTTCATCTCAAGAATACTGCTTTCCACTCCTCAAGATCACACTGACCCCCATCACAATGGCCTTTTCTCCCACATACACCAGCTTTCTCCCAAATACACGACATTTTCTCCCACATACACCCGTTTTCTCCCAAAGATGGGACATATTCTCCCAGAAATGCCAGCTTATTCTTTAAAAAACGGCCTTTTTTTCCCCAAAATACCAGCTTTCTCACAAACACCTGTCATTTTCCAACCAAGTCTGCTACTATCTCCCAGAAACAGCCGGTTTCCGAGAAATACCTGACGTTTGCTCTCCCAAATACTACTCGACACTCCTCCAGAGGACATTGTCTCCCCTATTTACCACGTTGTCTCCCCAAGAGACCACTTGGCACACCAAAAAGACCACCGTTGCTCTCCAGTACAAGATATTCTTTCCCACCGGTTCCCACTTTTCTCCCCCAGCTATGTCATTTCCTCCCAGAAATGCCACTTTTCCCTTGGAAATTTCACCTTCTCTTCCAAAAAGAGGAGATTTGCTCCCAGAAATACCCCTTCTCTTACAACTGCCACACGCTTTCTCCCCAAAAAGCCTCCATGACAATGCCAAATGGGACACTTGCAGCCAAGAAGAGGACACCTTCTCTCAGAAAGACCACTTTTCTCCCCAAGAGAGGAGATTTTCTCCCAATTGGATGACATTTGCTGTAAGAAAGACCTGTTTTCTTCCCTCAAGAGGACATTGTCTTTCCCACTGAGGACATTTTCTCCCAGAAGTGACGCTACTCTGTGAAACACCTCCATTTCCTCCCAAATCTACTCCATGACACGCCTCAGGATGACACTTACTCCCCGATTTGGGGCATTTTCTCCCAGAAATACCACTTCTCTCCCAAAGGGATGGCCTTTTCCCTCTCTAGCATCTGTTTCCTCACCAATACCTGGCATTTTCTCCCAGAAAAACCAGCTTTCTCACACATACATCACCTTCCCCCCCCCACATCAGACCTCTTCTCCCAGAAATACCAGGACGCTGCTGAATATTTCCCATTTCCTCCGGAACATACAGCATTACACTCCGCAAGAGGACAGTTTCTTTCAGAAATGTGGCATTTTATCGCAGATACACCATTTTTATGCCCAGTAGAGCTCCTTTTCTCCCAGAAATAGCACTGCTCTTAGGAAGAGCTCCCATTTTCTAACCAAAAGGCTGCTTTACACTCCTCAAGATCACACTTACCCCCATCAAGATGGCAGTGTCACAGAAATACCAGCTTCTGCCCCCAAAATGGGACTTTGGCTCTCCAAAACAAGACATTTTCTCCCAGAAATACCAGGACTCTTAGAAATACCTCACGTTTCATCTCAAGAATACTGCTTTCCACTCCTCAAGATCACACTGACCCCCATCACAATGGCCTTTTCTCCCACATACACCAGCTTTCTCCCAAATACACGACATTTTCTCCCACATACACCCGTTTTCTCCCAAAGATGGGACATATTCTCCCAGAAATGCCAGCTTATTCTTTAAAAAACGGCCTTTTTTTCCCCAAAATACCAGCTTTCTCACAAACACCTGTCATTTTCCAACCAAGTCTGCTACTATCTCCCAGAAACAGCCGGTTTCCGAGAAATACCTGACGTTTGCTCTCCCAAATACTACTCGACACTCCTCCAGAGGACATTGTCTCCCCTATTTACCACGTTTTCTCCCCAAGAGACCACTTGGCACACCAAAAAGACCACCGTTGCTCTCCAGTACAAGATATTCTTTCCCACCGCTTCCCACTTTTCTCCCCCAGCTATGTCATTTCCTCCCAGAAATGCCACTTTTCCCTTGGAAATTTCACCTTCTCTTCCAAAAAGAGGAGATTTGCTCCCAGAAATACCCCTTCTCTTACAACTGCCACACGCTTTCTCCCCAAAAAGCCTCCATGACAATGCCAAATGGGACACTTGCAGCCAAGAAGAGGACACCTTCTCTCAGAAAGACCACTTTTCTCCCCAAGAGAGGAGATTTTCTCCCAATTGGATGACATTTGCTGTAAGAAAGACCTGTTTTCTTCCCTCAAGAGGACATTGTCTTTCCCACTGAGGACATTTTCTCCCAGAAGTGCCGCTACTCTTTGAAACACCTCCATTTCCTCCCTAATCTACTCCATGACACGCCTCAGGATGACACTTACTCCCCGATTTGGGGCATTTTCTCCCAGAAATACCACTTCTCTCCCAAAGGGATGGCCTTTTCCCTCTCTAGCATCTGTTTCCTCACCAATACCTGGCATTTTCTCCCAGAAACACCAGCTTTCTCACACATACATCACCTTCCCCCCCCCACATCAGACCTCTTCTCCCAGAAATACCAGGACTCTGCTGAATATTTCCCATTTCCTCCAGAACATACAGCATTACACTCCGCAAGAGGACAGTTTCTTTCAGAAATGTGGCATTTTATCGCAGATACACCATTTTTATGCCCAGTAGAGCTCCTTTTCTCCCAGAAATAGCACTGCTCTTAGGAAGAGCTCCCATTTTCTAACCAAAAGGCTGCTTTACACTCCTCAAGATCACACTTACCCCCATCAAGATGGCAGTGTCACAGAAATACCAGCTTCTGCCCCCAAAATGGGACTTTGGCTCTCCAAAACAAGACATTTTCTCCCAGAAATACCAGGACTCTTAGAAATACCTCACGTTTCATCTCAAGAATACTGCTTTCCACTCCTCAAGATCACACTGACCCCCATCACAATGGCCTTTTCTCCCACATACACCAGCTTTCTCCCAAATACACGACATTTTCTCCCACATACACCCGTTTTCTCCCAAAGATGGGACATATTCTCCCAGAAATGCCAGCTTATTCTTTAAAAAACGGCCTTTTTTTCCCCAAAATACCAGCTTTCTCACAAACACCTGTCATTTTCCAACCAAGTCTGCTACTATCTCCCAGAAACAGCCGGTTTCCGAGAAATACCTGACGTTTGCTCTCCCAAATACTACTCGACACTCCTCCAGAGGACATTGTCTCCCCTATTTACCACGTTGTCTCCCCAAGAGACCACTTGGCACACCAAAAAGACCACCGTTGCTCTCCAGTACAAGATATTCTTTCCCACCGGTTCCCACTTTTCTCCCCCAGCTATGTCATTTCCTCCCAGAAATGCCACTTTTCCCTTGGAAATTTCACCTTCTCTTCCAAAAAGAGGAGATTTGCTCCCAGAAATACCCCTTCTCTTACAACTGCCACACGCTTTCTCCCCAAAAAGCCTCCATGACAATGCCAAATGGGACACTTGCAGCCAAGAAGAGGACACCTTCTCTCAGAAAGACCACTTTTCTCCCCAAGAGAGGAGATTTTCTCCCAATTGGATGACATTTGCTGTAAGAAAGACCTGTTTTCTTCCCTCAAGAGGACATTGTCTTTCCCACTGAGGACATTTTCTCCCAGAAGTGCCGCTACTCTTTGAAACACCTCCATTTCCTCCCTAATCTACTCCATGACACGCCTCAGGATGACACTTACTCCCCGATTTGGGGCATTTTCTCCCAGAAATACCACTTCTCTCCCAAAGGGATGGCCTTTTCCCTCTCTAGCATCTGTTTCCTCACCAATACCTGGCATTTTCTCCCAGAAACACCAGCTTTCTCACACATACATCACCTTCCCCCCCCCACATCAGACCTCTTCTCCCAGAAATACCAGGACTCTGCTGAATATTTCCCATTTCCTCCAGAACATACAGCATTACACTCCGCAAGAGGACAGTTTCTTTCAGAAATGTGGCATTTTATCGCAGATACACCATTTTTATGCCCAGTAGAGCTCCTTTTCTCCCAGAAATAGCACTGCTCTTAGGAAGAGCTCCCATTTTCTAACCAAAAGGCTGCTTTACACTCCTCAAGATCACACTTACCCCCATCAAGATGGCAGTGTCACAGAAATACCAGCTTCTGCCCCCAAAATGGGACTTTGGCTCTCCAAAACAAGACATTTTCTCCCAGAAATACCAGGACTCTTAGAAATACCTCACGTTTCATCTCAAGAATACTGCTTTCCACTCCTCAAGATCACACTGACCCCCATCACAATGGCCTTTTCTCCCACATACACCAGCTTTCTCCCAAATACACGACATTTTCTCCCACATACACCCGTTTTCTCCCAAAGATGGGACATATTCTCCCAGAAATGCCAGCTTATTCTTTAAAAAACGGCCTTTTTTTCCCCAAAATACCAGCTTTCTCACAAACACCTGTCATTTTCCAACCAAGTCTGCTACTATCTCCCAGAAACAGCCGGTTTCCGAGAAATACCTGACGTTTGCTCTCCCAAATACTACTCGACACTCCTCCAGAGGACATTGTCTCCCCTATTTACCACGTTGTCTCCCCAAGAGACCACTTGGCACACCAAAAAGACCACCGTTGCTCTCCAGTACAAGATATTCTTTCCCACCGGTTCCCACTTTTCTCCCCCAGCTATGTCATTTCCTCCCAGAAATGCCACTTTTCCCTTGGAAATTTCACCTTCTCTTCCAAAAAGAGGAGATTTGCTCCCAGAAATACCCCTTCTCTTACAACTGCCACACGCTTTCTCCCCAAAAAGCCTCCATGACAATGCCAAATGGGACACTTGCAGCCAAGAAGAGGACACCTTCTCTCAGAAAGACCACTTTTCTCCCCAAGAGAGGAGATTTTCTCCCAATTGGATGACATTTGCTGTAAGAAAGACCTGTTTTCTTCCCTCAAGAGGACATTGTCTTTCCCACTGAGGACATTTTCTCCCAGAAGTGCCGCTACTCTTTGAAACACCTCCATTTCCTCCCAAATCTACTCCATGACACGCCTCAGGATGACACTTACTCCCCGATTTGGGGCATTTTCTCCCAGAAATACCACTTCTCTCCCAAAGGGATGGCCTTTTCCCTCTCTAGCATCTGTTTCCTCACCAATACCTGGCATTTTCTCCCAGAAACACCAGCTTTCTCACACATACATCACCTTCCCCCCCCCACATCAGACCTCTTCTCCCAGAAATACCAGGACTCTGCTGAATATTTCCCATTCCCTCCGGAACATACAGCATTACACTCCGCAAGAGGACAGTTTCTTTCAGAAATGTGGCATTTTATCGCAGATACACCATTTTTATGCCCAGTAGAGCTCCTTTTCTCCCAGAAATAGCACTGCTCTTAGGAAGAGCTCCCATTTTCTAACCAAAAGGCTGCTTTACACTCCTCAAGATCACACTTACCCCCATCAAGATGGCAGTGTCACAGAAATACCAGCTTCTGCCCCCAAAATGGGACTTTGGCTCTCCAAAACAAGACATTTTCTCCCAGAAATACCAGGACTCTTAGAAATACCTCACGTTTCATCTCAAGAATACTGCTTTCCACTCCTCAAGATCACACTGACCCCCATCACAATGGCCTTTTCTCCCACATACACCAGCTTTCTCCCAAATACACGACATTTTCTCCCACATACACCCGTTTTCTCCCAAAGATGGGACATATTCTCCCAGAAATGCCAGCTTATTCTTTAAAAAACGGCCTTTTTTTCCCGAAAATACCAGCTTTCTCACAAACACCTGTCATTTTCCAACCAAGTCTGCTACTATCTCCCAGAAACAGCCGGTTTCCGAGAAATACCTGACGTTTGCTCTCCCAAATACTACTCGACACTCCTCCAGAGGACATTGTCTCCCCTATTTACCACGTTGTCTCCCCAAGAGACCACTTGGCACACCAAAAAGACCACCGTTGCTCTCCAGTACAAGATATTCTTTCCCACCGGTTCCCACTTTTCTCCCCCAGCTATGTCATTTCCTCCCAGAAATGCCACTTTTCCCTTGGAAATTTCACCTTCTCTTCCAAAAAGAGGAGATTTGCTCCCAGAAATACCCCTTCTCTTACAACTGCCACACGCTTTCTCCCCAAAAAGCCTCCATGACAATGCCAAATGGGACACTTGCAGCCAAGAAGAGGACACCTTCTCTCAGAAAGACCACTTTTCTCCCCAAGAGAGGAGATTTTCTCCCAATTGGATGACATTTGCTGTAAGAAAGACCTGTTTTCTTCCCTCAAGAGGACATTGTCTTTCCCACTGAGGACATTTTCTCCCAGAAGTGCCGCTACTCTGTGAAACACCTCCATTTCCTCCCAAATCTACTCCATGACACGCCTCAGGATGACACTTACTTCCCGATTTGGGGCATTTTCTCCCAGAAATACCACTTCTCTCCCAAAGGGATGGCCTTTTCCCTCTCTAGCATCTGTTTCCTCACCAATACCTGGCATTTTCTCCCAGAAACACCAGCTTTCTCACACATACATCACCTTCCCCCCCCCACATCAGACCTCTTCTCCCAGAAATACCAGGACTCTGCTGAATATTTCCCATTTCCTCCAGAACATACAGCATTACACTCCGCAAGAGGACAGTTTCTTTCAGAAATGTGGCATTTTATCGCAGATACACCATTTTTATGCCCAGTAGAGCTCCTTTTCTCCCAGAAATAGCACTGCTCTTAGGAAGAGCTCCCATTTTCTAACCAAAAGGCTGCTTTACACTCCTCAAGATCACACTTACCCCCATCAAGATGGCAGTGTCACAGAAATACCGGCTTCTGCCCCCAAAATGGGACTTTGGCTCTCCAAAACAAGACATTTTCTCCCAGAAATACCAGGACTCTTAGAAATACCTCACGTTTCATCTCAAGAATACTGCTTTCCACTCCTCAAGATCACACTGACCCCCATCACAATGGCCTTTTCTCCCACATACACCAGCTTTCTCCCAAATACACGACATTTTCTCCCACATACACCCGTTTTCTCCCAAAGATGGGACATATTCTCCCAGAAATGCCAGCTTATTCTTTAAAAAACGGCCTTTTTTTCCCCAAAATACCAGCTTTCTCACAAACACCTGCCATTTTCCAACCAAGTCTGCTACTATCTCCCAGAAACAGCCGGTTTCCGAGAAATGCCTGACGTTTGCTCTCCCAAATACTACTCGACACTCCTCCAGAGGACATTGTCTCCCCTATTTACCACGTTGTCTCCCCAAGAGACCACTTGGCACACCAAAAAGACCACCGTTGCTCTCCAGTACAAGATATTCTTTCCCACCGCTTCCCACTTTTCTCCCCCAGCTATGTCATTTCCTCCCAGAAATGCCACTTTTCCCTTGGAAATTTCACCTTCTCTTCCAAAAAGAGGAGATTTGCTCCCAGAAAAACCCCTTCTCTTACAACTGCCACACGCTTTCTCCCCAAAAAGCCTCCATGACAATGCCAAATGGGACACTTGCAGCCAAGAAGAGGACACCTTCTCTCAGAAAGACCACTTTTCTCCCCAAGAGAGGAGATTTTCTCCCAATTGGATGACATTTGCTGTAAGAAAGACCTGTTTTCTTCCCTCAAGAGGACATTGTCTTTCCCACTGAGGACATTTTCTCCCAGAAGTGCCGCTACTCTGTGAAACACCTCCATTTCCTCCCAAATCTACTCCATGACACGCCTCAGGATGACACTTACTCCCCGATTTGGGGCATTTTCTCCCAGAAATACCACTTCTCTCCCAAAGGGATGGCCTTTTCCCTCTCTAGCATCTGTTTCCTCACCAATACCTGGCATTTTCTCCCAGAAACACCAGCTTTCTCACACATACATCACCTTCCCCCCCACATCAGACCTCTTCTCCCAGAAATACCAGGACTCTGCTGAATATTTCCCATTTCCTCCGGAACATACAGCATTACACTCCGCAAGAGGACAGTTTCTTTCAGAAATGTGGCATTTTATCGCAGATACACCATTTTTATGCCCAGTAGAGCTCCTTTTCTCCCAGAAATAGCACTGCTCTTAGGAAGAGCTCCCATTTTCTAACCAAAAGGCTGCTTTACACTCCTCAAGATCACACTTACCCCCATCAAGATGGCAGTGTCACAGAAATACCAGCTTCTGCCCCCAAAATGGGACTTTGGCTCTCCAAAACAAGACATTTTCTCCCAGAAATACCAGGACTCTTAGAAATACCTCACGTTTCATCTCAAGAATACTGCTTTCCACTCCTCAAGATCACACTGACCCCCATCACAATGGCCTTTTCTCCCACATACACCAGCTTTCTCCCAAATACACGACATTTTCTCCCACATACACCCGTTTTCTCCCAAAGATGGGACATATTCTCCCAGAAATGCCAGCTTATTCTTTAAAAAACGGCCTTTTTTTCCCAAAATACCAGCTTTCTCACAAACACCTGTCATTTTCCAACCAAGTCTGCTACTATCTCCCAGAAACAGCCGGTTTCCGAGAAATACCTGACGTTTGCTCTCCCAAATACCACTCGACACTCCTCCAGAGGACATTGTCTCCCCTATTTACCACGTTGTCTCCCCAAGAGACCACTTGGCACACCAAAAAGACCACCGTTGCTCTCCAGTACAAGATATTCTTTCCCACCGGTTCCCACTTTTCTCCCCCAGCTATGTCATTTCCTCCCAGAAATGCCACTTTTCCCTTGGAAATTTCACCTTCTCTTCCAAAAAGAGGAGATTTGCTCCCAGAAATACCCCTTCTCTTACAACTGCCACACGCTTTCTCCCCAAAAAGCCTCCATGACAATGCCAAATGGGACACTTGCAGCCAAGAAGAGGACACCTTCTCTCAGAAAGACCACTTTTCTCCCCAAGAGAGGAGATTTTCTCCCAATTGGATGACATTTGCTGTAAGAAAGACCTGTTTTCTTCCCTCAAGAGGACATTGTCTTTCCCACTGAGGACATTTTCTCCCAGAAGTGCCGCTACTCTGTGAAACACCTCCATTTCCTCCCAAATCTACTCCATGACACGCCTCAGGATGACACTTACTCCCCGATTTGGGGCATTTTCTCCCAGAAATACCACTTCTCTCCCAAAGGGATGGCCTTTTCCCTCTCTAGCATCTGTTTCCTCACCAATACCTGGCATTTTCTCCCAGAAACACCAGCTTTCTCACACATACATCACCTTCCCCCCCCCACATCAGACCTCTTCTCCCAGAAATACCAGGACTCTGCTGAATATTTCCCATTTCCTCCGGAACATACAGCATTACACTCCGCAAGAGGACAGTTTCTTTCAGAAATGTGGCATTTTATCGCAGATACACCATTTTTATGCCCAGTAGAGCTCCTTTTCTCCCAGAAATAGCACTGCTCTTAGGAAGAGCTCCCATTTTCTAACCAAAAGGCTGCTTTACACTCCTCAAGATCACACTTACCCCCATCAAGATGGCAGTGTCACAGAAATACCAGCTTCTGCCCCCAAAATGGGACTTTGGCTCTCCAAAACAAGACATTTTCTCCCAGAAATACCAGGACTCTTAGAAATACCTCACGTTTCATCTCAAGAATACTGCTTTCCACTCCTCAAGATCACACTGACCCCCATCACAATGGCCTTTTCTCCCACATACACCAGCTTTCTCCCAAATACACGACATTTTCTCCCACATACACCCGTTTTCTCCCAAAGATGGGACATATTCTCCCAGAAATGCCAGCTTATTCTTTAAAAAACGGCCTTTTTTTTCCCGAAAATACCAGCTTTCTCACAAACACCTGTCATTTTCCAACCAAGTCTGCTACTATCTCCCAGAAACAGCCGGTTTCCGAGAAATACCTGACGTTTGCTCTCCCAAATACCACTCGACACTCCTCCAGAGGACATTGTCTCCCCTATTTACCACGTTGTCTCCCCAAGAGACCACTTGGCACACCAAAAAGACCACCGTTGCTCTCCAGTACAAGATATTCTTTCCCACCGCTTCCCACTTTTCTCCCCCAGCTATGTCATTTTTTATCCCAGAAATGCCACTTTTCCCTTGGAAATTTCACCTTCTCTTCCAAAAAGAGGAGATTTGCTCCCAGAAAAACCCCTTCTCTTACAACTGCCACACGCTTTCTCCCCAAAAAGCCTCCATGACAATGCCAAATGGGACACTTGCAGCCAAGAAGAGGACACCTTCTCTCAGAAAGACCACTTTTCTCCCCAAGAGAGGAGATTTTCTCCCAATTGGATGACATTTGCTGTAAGAAAGACCTGTTTTCTTCCCTCAAGAGGACATTGTCTTTCCCACTGAGGACATTTTCTCCCAGAAGTGCCGCTACTCTGTGAAACACCTCCATTTCCTCCCAAATCTACTCCATGACACGCCTCAGGATGACACTTACTCCCCGATTTGGGGCATTTTCTCCCAGAAATACCACTTCTCTCCCAAAGGGATGGCCTTTTCCCTCTCTAGCATCTGTTTCCTCACCAATACCTGGCATTTTCTCCCAGAAAAACCAGCTTTCTCACACATACATCACCTTCCCCCCCCCACATCAGACCTCTTTTCCCAGAAATACCAGGACTCTGCTGAATATTTCCCATTTCCTCCGGAACATACAGCATTGCACTCCGCAAGAGGACAGTTTCTTTCAGAAATGTGGCATTTTATCACAGATACACCATTTTTATGCCCAGTAGAGCTCCTTTTCTCCCAGAAATAGCACTGCTCTTAGGAAGAGCTCCCATTTTCTAACCAAAAGGCTGCTTTACACTCCTCAAGATCACACTTACCCCCATCAAGATGGCAGTGTCACAGAAATACCAGCTTCTGCCCCCAAAATGGGACTTTGGCTCTCCAAAACAAGACATTTTCTCCCAGAAATACCAGGACTCTTAGAAATACCTCACGTTTCATCTCAAGAATACTGCTTTCCACTCCTCAAGATCACACTGACCCCCATCACAATGGCCTTTTCTCCCACATACACCAGCTTTCTCCCAAATACACGACATTTTCTCCCACATACACCCGTTTTCTCCCAAAGATGGGACATATTCTCCCAGAAATGCCAGCTTATTCTTTAAAAAACGGCCTTTTTTTCCCGAAAATACCAGCTTTCTCACAAACACCTGTCATTTTCCAACCAAGTCTGCTACTATCTCCCAGAAACAGCCGGTTTCCGAGAAATACCTGACGTTTGCTCTCCCAAATACCACTCGACACTCCTCCAGAGGACATTGTCTCCCCTATTTACCACGTTGTCTCCCCAAGAGACCACTTGGCACACCAAAAAGACCACCGTTGCTCTCCAGTACAAGATATTCTTTCCCACCGGTTCCCACTTTTCTCCCCCAGCTATGTCATTTCCTCCCAGAAATGCCACTTTTCCCTTGGAAATTTCACCTTCTCTTCCAAAAAGAGGAGATTTGCTCCCAGAAATACCCCTTCTCTTACAACTGCCACACGCTTTCTCCCCAAAAAGCCTCCATGACAATGCCAAATGGGACACTTGCAGCCAAGAAGAGGACACCTTCTCTCAGAAAGACCACTTTTCTCCCCAAGAGAGGAGATTTTCTCCCAATTGGATGACATTTGCTGTAAGAAAGACCTGTTTTCTTCCCTCAAGAGGACATTGTCTTTCCCACTGAGGACATTTTCTCCCAGAAGTGCCGCTACTCTGTGAAACACCTCCATTTCCTCCCAAATCTACTCCATGACACGCCTCAGGATGACACTTACTCCCCGATTTGGGGCATTTTCTCCCAGAAATACCACTTCTCTCCCAAAGGGATGGCCTTTTCCCTCTCTAGCATCTGTTTCCTCACCAATACCTGGCATTTTCTCCCAGAAACACCAGCTTTCTCACACATACATCACCTTCCCCCCCCCACATCAGACCTCTTCTCCCAGAAATACCAGGACGCTGCTGAATATTTCCCATTTCCTCCGGAACATACAGCATTACACTCCGCAAGAGGACAGTTTCTTTCAGAAATGTGGCATTTTATCGCAGATACACCATTTTTATGCCCAGTAGAGCTCCTTTTCTCCCAGAAATAGCACTGCTCTTAGGAAGAGCTCCCATTTTCTAACCAAAAGGCTGCTTTACACTCCTCAAGATCACACTTACCCCCATCAAGATGGCAGTGTCACAGAAATACCAGCTTCTGCCCCCAAAATGGGACTTTGGCTCTCCAAAACAAGACATTTTCTCCCAGAAATACCAGGACTCTTAGAAATACCTCACGTTTCATCTCAAGAATACTGCTTTCCACTCCTCAAGATCACACTGACCCCCATCACAATGGCCTTTTCTCCCACATACACCAGCTTTCTCCCAAATACACGACATTTTCTCCCACATACACCCGTTTTCTCCCAAAGATGGGACATATTCTCCCAGAAATGCCAGCTTATTCTTTAAAAAACGGCCTTTTTTTCCCAAAATACCAGCTTTCTCACAAACACCTGTCATTTTCCAACCAAGTCTGCTACTATCTCCCAGAAACAGCCGGTTTCCGAGAAATACCTGACGTTTGCTCTCCCAAATACCACTCGACACTCCTCCAGAGGACATTGTCTCCCCTATTTACCACGTTGTCTCCCCAAGAGACCACTTGGCACACCAAAAAGACCGCCGTTGCTCTCCAGTACAAGATATTCTTTCCCACCGGTTCCCACTTTTCTCCCCCAGCTATGTCATTTCCTCCCAGAAATGCCACTTTCCCCTTGGAAATTTCACCTTCTCTTCCAAAAAGAGGAGATTTGCTCCCAGAAATACCCCTTCTCTTACAACTGCCACACGCTTTCTCCCCAAAAAGCCTCCATGACAATGCCAAATGGGACACTTGCAGCCAAGAAGAGGACACCTTCTCTCAGAAAGACCACTTTTCTCCCCAAGAGAGGAGATTTTCTCCCAATTGGATGACATTTGCTGTAAGAAAGACCTGTTTTCTTCCCTCAAGAGGACATTGTCTTTCCCACTGAGGACATTTTCTCCCAGAAGTGCCGCTACTCTGTGAAACACCTCCATTTCCTCCCAAATCTACTCCATGACACGCCTCAGGATGACACTTACTCCCCGATTTGGGGCATTTTCTCCCAGAAATACCACTTCTCTCCCAAAGGGATGGCCTTTTCCCTCTCTAGCATCTGTTTCCTCACCAATACCTGGCATTTTCTCCCAGAAACACCAGCTTTCTCACACATACATCACCTTCCCCCCCCCACATCAGACCTCTTCTCCCAGAAATACCAGGACTCTGCTGAATATTTCCCATTTCCTCCGGAACATACAGCATTACACTCCGCAAGAGGACAGTTTCTTTCAGAAATGTGGCATTTTATCGCAGATACACCATTTTTATGCCCAGTAGAGCTCCTTTTCTCCCAGAAATAGCACTGCTCTTAGGAAGAGCTCCCATTTTCTAACCAAAAGGCTGCTTTACACTCCTCAAGATCACACTTACCCCCATCAAGATGGCAGTGTCACAGAAATACCAGCTTCTGCCCCCAAAATGGGACTTTGGCTCTCCAAAACAAGACATTTTCTCCCAGAAATACCAGGACTCTTAGAAATACCTCACGTTTCATCTCAAGAATACTGCTTTCCACTCCTCAAGATCACACTGACCCCCATCACAATGGCCTTTTCTCCCACATACACCAGCTTTCTCCCAAATACACGACATTTTCTCCCACATACACCCGTTTTCTCCCAAAGATGGGACATATTCTCCCAGAAATGCCAGCTTATTCTTTAAAAAACGGCCTTTTTTTCCCAAAATACCAGCTTTCTCACAAACACCTGCCATTTTCCAACCAAGTCTGCTACTATCTCCCAGAAACAGCTGGTTTCCGAGAAATACCTGACGTTTGCTCTCCCAAATACCACTCGACACTCCTCCAGAGGACATTGTCTCCCCTATTTACCACGTTGTCTCCCCAAGAGACCACTTGGCACACCAAAAAGACCACCGTTGCTCTCCAGTACAAGATATTCTTTCCCACCGCTTCCCACTTTTCTCCCCCAGCTATGTCATTTCCTCCCAGAAATGCCACTTTTCCCTTGGAAATTTCACCTTCTCTTCCAAAAAGAGGAGATTTGCTCCCAGAAAAACCCCTTCTCTTACAACTGCCACACGCTTTCTCCCCAAAAAGCCTCCATGACAATGCCAAATGGGACACTTGCAGCCAAGAAGAGGACACCTTCTCTCAGAAAGACCACTTTTCTCCCCAAGAGAGGAGATTTTCTCCCAATTGGATGACATTTGCTGTAAGAAAGACCTGTTTTCTTCCCTCAAGAGGACATTGTCTTTCCCACTGAGGACATTTTCTCCCAGAAGTGCCGCTACTCTGTGAAACACCTCCATTTCCTCCCAAATCTACTCCATGACACGCCTCAGGATGACACTTACTCCCCGATTTGGGGCATTTTCTCCCAGAAATACCACTTCTCTCCCAAAGGGATGGCCTTTTCCCTCTCTAGCATCTGTTTCCTCACCAATACCTGGCATTTTCTCCCAGAAACACCAGCTTTCTCACACATACATCACCTTCCCCCCCCCACATCAGACCTCTTCTCCCAGAAATACCAGGACTCTGCTGAATATTTCCCATTTCCTCCGGAACATACAGCATTGCACTCCGCAAGAGGACAGTTTCTTTCAGAAATGTGGCATTTTATCGCAGATACACCATTTTTATGCCCAGTAGAGCTCCTTTTCTCCCAGAAATAGCACTGCTCTTAGGAAGAGCTCCCATTTTCTAACCAAAAGGCTGCTTTACACTCCTCAAGATCACACTTACCCCCATCAAGATGGCAGTGTCACAGAAATACCAGCTTCTGCCCCCAAAATGGGACTTTGGCTCTCCAAAACAAGACATTTTCTCCCAGAAATACCAGGACTCTTAGAAATACCTCACGTTTCATCTCAAGAATACTGCTTTCCACTCCTCAAGATCACACTGACCCCCATCACAATGGCCTTTTCTCCCACATACACCAGCTTTCTCCCAAATACACGACATTTTCTCCCACATACACCCGTTTTCTCCCAAAGATGGGACATATTCTCCCAGAAATGCCAGCTTATTCTTTAAAAAACGGCCTTTTTTTCCCAAAATACCAGCTTTCTCACAAACACCTGCCATTTTCCAACCAAGTCTGCTACTATCTCCCAGAAACAGCCGGTTTCCGAGAAATACCTGACGTTTGCTCTCCCAAATACCACTCGACACTCCTCCAGAGGACATTGTCTCCCCTATTTACCACGTTGTCTCCCCAAGAGACCACTTGGCACACCAAAAAGACCACCGTTGCTCTCCAGTACAAGATATTCTTTCCCACCGGTTCCCACTTTTCTCCCCCAGCTATGTCATTTTTTATCCCAGAAATGCCACTTTTCCCTTGGAAATTTCACCTTCTCTTCCAAAAAGAGGAGATTTGCTCCCAGAAATACCCCTTCTCTTACAACTGCCACACGCTTTCTCCCCAAAAAGCCTCCATGACAATGCCAAATGGGACACTTGCAGCCAAGAAGAGGACACCTTCTCTCAGAAAGACCACTTTTCTCCCCAAGAGAGGAGATTTTCTCCCAATTGGATGACATTTGCTGTAAGAAAGACCTGTTTTCTTCCCTCAAGAGGACATTGTCTTTCCCACTGAGGACATTTTCTCCCAGAAGTGCCGCTACTCTTTGAAACACCTCCATTTCCTCCCAAATCTACTCCATGACACGCCTCAGGATGACACTTACTCCCCGATTTGGGGCATTTTCTCCCAGAAATACCACTTCTCTCCCAAAGGGATGGCCTTTTCCCTCTCTAGCATCTGTTTCCTCACCAATACCTGGCATTTTCTCCCAGAAACACCAGCTTTCTCACACATACATCACCTTCCCCCCCCCACATCAGACCTCTTCTCCCAGAAATACCAGGACTCTGCTGAATATTTCCCATTTCCTCCGGAACATACAGCATTGCACTCCGCAAGAGGACAGTTTCTTTCAGAAATGTGGCATTTTATCACAGATACACCATTTTTATGCCCAGTAGAGCTCCTTTTCTCCCAGAAATAGCACTGCTCTTAGGAAGAGCTCCCATTTTCTAACCAAAAGGCTGCTTTACACTCCTCAAGATCACACTTACCCCCATCAAGATGGCAGTGTCACAGAAATACCAGCTTCTGCCCCCAAAATGGGACTTTGGCTCTCCAAAACAAGACATTTTCTCCCAGAAATACCAGGACTCTTAGAAATACCTCACGTTTCATCTCAAGAATACTGCTTTCCACTCCTCAAGATCACACTGACCCCCATCACAATGGCCTTTTCTCCCACATACACCAGCTTTCTCCCAAATACACGACATTTTCTCCCACATACACCCGTTTTCTCCCAAAGATGGGACATATTCTCCCAGAAATGCCAGCTTATTCTTTAAAAAATGGCCTTTTTTTTCCCGAAAATACCAGCTTTCTCACAAACACCTGTCATTTTCCAACCAAGTCTGCTACTATCTCCCAGAAACAGCCGGTTTCCGAGAAATACCTGACGTTTGCTCTCCCAAATACCACTCGACACTCCTCCAGAGGACATTGTCTCCCCTATTTACCACGTTGTCTCCCCAAGAGACCACTTGGCACACCAAAAAGACCACCGTTGCTCTCCAGTACAAGATATTCTTTCCCACCGGTTCCCACTTTTCTCCCCCAGCTATGTCATTTCCTCCCAGAAATGCCACTTTTCCCTTGGAAATTTCACCTTCTCTTCCAAAAAGAGGAGATTTGCTCCCAGAAATACCCCTTCTCTTACAACTGCCACACGCTTTCTCCCCAAAAAGCCTCCATGACAATGCCAAATGGGACACTTGCAGCCAAGAAGAGGACACCTTCTCTCAGAAAGACCACTTTTCTCCCCAAGAGAGGAGATTTTCTCCCAATTGGATGACATTTGCTGTAAGAAAGACCTGTTTTCTTCCCTCAAGAGGACATTGTCTTTCCCACTGAGGACATTTTCTCCCAGAAGTGCCGCTACTCTGTGAAACACCTCCATTTCCTCCCAAATCTACTCCATGACACGCCTCAGGATGACACTTACTCCCCGATTTGGGGCATTTTCTCCCAGAAATACCACTTCTCTCCCAAAGGGATGGCCTTTTCCCTCTCTAGCATCTGTTTCCTCACCAATACCTGGCATTTTCTCCCAGAAACACCAGCTTTCTCACACATACATCACCTTCCCCCCCCCACATCAGACCTCTTCTCCCAGAAATACCAGGACGCTGCTGAATATTTCCCATTTCCTCCGGAACATACAGCATTACACTCCGCAAGAGGACAGTTTCTTTCAGAAATGTGGCATTTTATCGCAGATACACCATTTTTATGCCCAGTAGAGCTCCTTTTCTCCCAGAAATAGCACTGCTCTTAGGAAGAGCTCCCATTTTCTAACCAAAAGGCTGCTTTACACTCCTCAAGATCACACTTACCCCCATCAAGATGGCAGTGTCACAGAAATACCAGCTTCTGCCCCCAAAATGGGACTTTGGCTCTCCAAAACAAGACATTTTCTCCCAGAAATACCAGGACTCTTAGAAATACCTCACGTTTCATCTCAAGAATACTGCTTTCCACTCCTCAAGATCACACTGACCCCCATCACAATGGCCTTTTCTCCCACATACACCAGCTTTCTCCCAAATACACGACATTTTCTCCCACATACACCCGTTTTCTCCCAAAGATGGGACATATTCTCCCAGAAATGCCAGCTTATTCTTTAAAAAACGGCCTTTTTTTCCCAAAATACCAGCTTTCTCACAAACACCTGTCATTTTCCAACCAAGTCTGCTACTATCTCCCAGAAACAGCCGGTTTCCGAGAAATACCTGACGTTTGCTCTCCCAAATACCACTTGACACTCCTCCAGAGGACATTGTCTCCCCTATTTACCACGTTGTCTCCCCAAGAGACCACTTGGCACACCAAAAAGACCACCGTTGCTCTCCAGTACAAGATATTCTTTCCCACCGGTTCCCACTTTTCTCCCCCAGCTATGTCATTTTTTATCCCAGAAATGCCACTTTTCCCTTGGAAATTTCACCTTCTCTTCCAAAAAGAGGAGATTTGCTCCCAGAAATACCCCTTCTCTTACAACTGCCACACGCTTTCTCCCCAAAAAGCCTCCATGACAATGCCAAATGGGACACTTGCAGCCAAGAAGAGGACACCTTCTCTCAGAAAGACCACTTTTCTCCCCAAGAGAGGAGATTTTCTCCCAATTGGATGACATTTGCTGTAAGAAAGACCTGTTTTCTTCCCTCAAGAGGACATTGTCTTTCCCACTGAGGACATTTTCTCCCAGAAGTGCCGCTACTCTGTGAAACACCTCCATTTCCTCCCAAATCTACTCCATGACACGCCTCAGGATGACACTTACTCCCCGATTTGGGGCATTTTCTCCCAGAAATACCACTTCTCTCCCAAAGGGATGGCCTTTTCCCTCTCTAGCATCTGTTTCCTCACCAATACCTGGCATTTTCTCCCAGAAACACCAGCTTTCTCACACATACATCACCTTCCCCCCCCCACATCAGACCTCTTCTCCCAGAAATACCAGGACTCTGCTGAATATTTCCCATTTCCTCCGGAACATACAGCATTGCACTCCGCAAGAGGACAGTTTCTTTCAGAAATGTGGCATTTTATCACAGATACACCATTTTTATGCCCAGTAGAGCTCCTTTTCTCCCAGAAATAGCACTGCTCTTAGGAAGAGCTCCCATTTTCTAACCAAAAGGCTGCTTTACACTCCTCAAGATCACACTTACCCCCATCAAGATGGCAGTGTCACAGAAATACCAGCTTCTGCCCCCAAAATGGGACTTTGGCTCTCCAAAACAAGACATTTTCTCCCAGAAATACCAGGACTCTTAGAAATACCTCACGTTTCATCTCAAGAATACTGCTTTCCACTCCTCAAGATCACACTGACCCCCATCACAATGGCCTTTTCTCCCACATACACCAGCTTTCTCCCAAATACACGACATTTTCTCCCACATACACCCGTTTTCTCCCAAAGATGGGACATATTCTCCCAGAAATGCCAGCTTATTCTTTAAAAAATGGCCTTTTTTTTCCCGAAAATACCAGCTTTCTCACAAACACCTGTCATTTTCCAACCAAGTCTGCTACTATCTCCCAGAAACAGCCGGTTTCCGAGAAATACCTGACGTTTGCTCTCCCAAATACCACTCGACACTCCTCCAGAGGACATTGTCTCCCCTATTTACCACGTTGTCTCCCCAAGAGACCACTTGGCACACCAAAAAGACCACCGTTGCTCTCCAGTACAAGATATTCTTTCCCACCGGTTCCCACTTTTCTCCCCCAGCTATGTCATTTCCTCCCAGAAATGCCACTTTTCCCTTGGAAATTTCACCTTCTCTTCCAAAAAGAGGAGATTTGCTCCCAGAAATACCCCTTCTCTTACAACTGCCACACGCTTTCTCCCCAAAAAGCCTCCATGACAATGCCAAATGGGACACTTGCAGCCAAGAAGAGGACACCTTCTCTCAGAAAGACCACTTTTCTCCCCAAGAGAGGAGATTTTCTCCCAATTGGATGACATTTGCTGTAAGAAAGACCTGTTTTCTTCCCTCAAGAGGACATTGTCTTTCCCACTGAGGACATTTTCTCCCAGAAGTGCCGCTACTCTGTGAAACACCTCCATTTCCTCCCAAATCTACTCCATGACACGCCTCAGGATGACACTTACTCCCCGATTTGGGGCATTTTCTCCCAGAAATACCACTTCTCTCCCAAAGGGATGGCCTTTTCCCTCTCTAGCATCTGTTTCCTCACCAATACCTGGCATTTTCTCCCAGAAACACCAGCTTTCTCACACATACATCACCTTCCCCCCCCCACATCAGACCTCTTCTCCCAGAAATACCAGGACGCTGCTGAATATTTCCCATTTCCTCCGGAACATACAGCATTACACTCCGCAAGAGGACAGTTTCTTTCAGAAATGTGGCATTTTATCGCAGATACACCATTTTTATGCCCAGTAGAGCTCCTTTTCTCCCAGAAATAGCACTGCTCTTAGGAAGAGCTCCCATTTTCTAACCAAAAGGCTGCTTTACACTCCTCAAGATCACACTTACCCCCATCAAGATGGCAGTGTCACAGAAATACCAGCTTCTGCCCCCAAAATGGGACTTTGGCTCTCCAAAACAAGACATTTTCTCCCAGAAATACCAGGACTCTTAGAAATACCTCACGTTTCATCTCAAGAATACTGCTTTCCACTCCTCAAGATCACACTGACCCCCATCACAATGGCCTTTTCTCCCACATACACCAGCTTTCTCCCAAATACACGACATTTTCTCCCACATACACCCGTTTTCTCCCAAAGATGGGACATATTCTCCCAGAAATGCCAGCTTATTCTTTAAAAAACGGCCTTTTTTTCCCAAAATACCAGCTTTCTCACAAACACCTGTCATTTTCCAACCAAGTCTGCTACTATCTCCCAGAAACAGCCGGTTTCCGAGAAATGCCTGACGTTTGCTCTCCCAAATACCACTCGACACTCCTCCAGAGGACATTGTCTCCCCTATTTACCACGTTGTCTCCCCAAGAGACCACTTGGCACACCAAAAAGACCGCCGTTGCTCTCCAGTACAAGATATTCTTTCCCACCGGTTCCCACTTTTCTCCCCCAGCTATGTCATTTCCTCCCAGAAATGCCACTTTTCCCTTGGAAATTTCACCTTCTCTTCCAAAAAGAGGAGATTTGCTCCCAGAAATACCCCTTCTCTTACAACTGCCACACGCTTTCTCCCCAAAAAGCCTCCATGACAATGCCAAATGGGACACTTGCAGCCAAGAAGAGGACACCTTCTCTCAGAAAGACCACTTTTCTCCCCAAGAGAGGAGATTTTCTCCCAATTGGATGACATTTGCTGTAAGAAAGACCTGTTTTCTTCCCTCAAGAGGACATTGTCTTTCCCACTGAGGACATTTTCTCCCAGAAGTGCCGCTACTCTGTGAAACACCTCCATTTCCTCCCAAATCTACTCCATGACACGCCTCAGGATGACACTTACTCCCCGATTTGGGGCATTTTCTCCCAGAAATACCACTTCTCTCCCAAAGGGATGGCCTTTTCCCTCTCTAGCATCTGTTTCCTCACCAATACCTGGCATTTTCTCCCAGAAACACCAGCTTTCTCACACATACATCACCTTCCCCCCCCCACATCAGACCTCTTCTCCCAGAAATACCAGGACTCTGCTGAATATTTCCCATTTCCTCCGGAACATACAGCATTACACTCCGCAAGAGGACAGTTTCTTTCAGAAATGTGGCATTTTATCGCAGATACACCATTTTTATGCCCAGTAGAGCTCCTTTTCTCCCAGAAATAGCACTGCTCTTAGGAAGAGCTCCCATTTTCTAACCAAAAGGCTGCTTTACACTCCTCAAGATCACACTTACCCCCATCAAGATGGCAGTGTCACAGAAATACCAGCTTCTGCCCCCAAAATGGGACTTTGGCTCTCCAAAACAAGACATTTTCTCCCAGAAATACCAGGACTCTTAGAAATACCTCACGTTTCATCTCAAGAATACTGCTTTCCACTCCTCAAGATCACACTGACCCCCATCACAATGGCCTTTTCTCCCACATACACCAGCTTTCTCCCAAATACACGACATTTTCTCCCACATACACCCGTTTTCTCCCAAAGATGGGACATATTCTCCCAGAAATGCCAGCTTATTCTTTAAAAAACGGCCTTTTTTTCCCAAAATACCAGCTTTCTCACAAACACCTGTCATTTTCCAACCAAGTCTGCTACTATCTCCCAGAAACAGCCGGTTTCCGAGAAATACCTGACGTTTGCTCTCCCAAATACCACTCGACACTCCTCCAGAGGACATTGTCTCCCCTATTTACCACGTTGTCTCCCCAAGAGACCACTTGGCACACCAAAAAGACCGCCGTTGCTCTCCAGTACAAGATATTCTTTCCCACCGGTTCCCACTTTTCTCCCCCAGCTATGTCATTTCCTCCCAGAAATGCCACTTTTCCCTTGGAAATTTCACCTTCTCTTCCAAAAAGAGGAGATTTGCTCCCAGAAATACCCCTTCTCTTACAACTGCCACACGCTTTCTCCCCAAAAAGCCTCCATGACAATGCCAAATGGGACACTTGCAGCCAAGAAGAGGACACCTTCTCTCAGAAAGACCACTTTTCTCCCCAAGAGAGGAGATTTTCTCCCAATTGGATGACATTTGCTGTAAGAAAGACCTGTTTTCTTCCCTCAAGAGGACATTGTCTTTCCCACTGAGGACATTTTCTCCCAGAAGTGCCGCTACTCTGTGAAACACCTCCATTTCCTCCCAAATCTACTCCATGACACGCCTCAGGATGACACTTACTCCCCGATTTGGGGCATTTTCTCCCAGAAATACCACTTCTCTCCCAAAGGGATGGCCTTTTCCCTCTCTAGCATCTGTTTCCTCACCAATACCTGGCATTTTCTCCCAGAAACACCAGCTTTCTCACACATACATCACCTTCCCCCCCCCACATCAGACCTCTTCTCCCAGAAATACCAGGACTCTGCTGAATATTTCCCATTCCCTCCGGAACATACAGCATTACACTCCGCAAGAGGACAGTTTCTTTCAGAAATGTGGCATTTTATCGCAGATACACCATTTTTATGCCCAGTAGAGCTCCTTTTCTCCCAGAAATAGCACTGCTCTTAGGAAGAGCTCCCATTTTCTAACCAAAAGGCTGCTTTACACTCCTCAAGATCACACTTACCCCCATCAAGATGGCAGTGTCACAGAAATACCAGCTTCTGCCCCCAAAATGGGACTTTGGCTCTCCAAAACAAGACATTTTCTCCCAGAAATACCAGGACTCTTAGAAATACCTCACGTTTCATCTCAAGAATACTGCTTTCCACTCCTCAAGATCACACTGACCCCCATCACAATGGCCTTTTCTCCCACATACACCAGCTTTCTCCCAAATACACGACATTTTCTCCCACATACACCCGTTTTCTCCCAAAGATGGGACATATTCTCCCAGAAATGCCAGCTTATTCTTTAAAAAACGGCCTTTTTTTCCCAAAATACCAGCTTTCTCACAAACACCTGTCATTTTCCAACCAAGTCTGCTACTATCTCCCAGAAACAGCCGGTTTCCGAGAAATACCTGACGTTTGCTCTCCCAAATACCACTCGACACTCCTCCAGAGGACATTGTCTCCCCTATTTACCACGTTGTCTCCCCAAGAGACCACTTGGCACACCAAAAAGACCGCCGTTGCTCTCCAGTACAAGATATTCTTTCCCACCGGTTCCCACTTTTCTCCCCCAGCTATGTCATTTCCTCCCAGAAATGCCACTTTTCCCTTGGAAATTTCACCTTCTCTTCCAAAAAGAGGAGATTTGCTCCCAGAAATACCCCTTCTCTTACAACTGCCACACGCTTTCTCCCCAAAAAGCCTCCATGACAATGCCAAATGGGACACTTGCAGCCAAGAAGAGGACACCTTCTCTCAGAAAGACCACTTTTCTCCCCAAGAGAGGAGATTTTCTCCCAATTGGATGACATTTGCTGTAAGAAAGACCTGTTTTCTTCCCTCAAGAGGACATTGTCTTTCCCACTGAGGACATTTTCTCCCAGAAGTGCCGCTACTCTGTGAAACACCTCCATTTCCTCCCAAATCTACTCCATGACACGCCTCAGGATGACACTTACTCCCCGATTTGGGGCATTTTCTCCCAGAAATACCACTTCTCTCCCAAAGGGATGGCCTTTTCCCTCTCTAGCATCTGTTTCCTCACCAATACCTGGCATTTTCTCCCAGAAACACCAGCTTTCTCACACATACATCACCTTCCCCCCCCCACATCAGACCTCTTTTCCCAGAAATACCAGGACTCTGCTGAATATTTCCCATTTCCTCCGGAACATACAGCATTACACTCCGCAAGAGGACAGTTTCTTTCAGAAATGTGGCATTTTATCGCAGATACACCATTTTTATGCCCAGTAGAGCTCCTTTTCTCCCAGAAATAGCACTGCTCTTAGGAAGAGCTCCCATTTTCTAACCAAAAGGCTGCTTTACACTCCTCAAGATCACATTTACCCCCATCAAGATGGCAGTGTCACAGAAATACCAGCTTCTGCCCCCAAAATGGGACTTTGGCTCTCCAAAACAAGACATTTTCTCCCAGAAATACCAGGACTCTTAGAAATACCTCACGTTTCATCTCAAGAATACTGCTTTCCACTCATCAAGATCACACTGACCCCCATCACAATGGCCTTTTCTCCCACATACACCAGCTTTCTCCCAAATACACGACATTTTCTCCCACATACACCCGTTTTCTCCCAAAGATGGGACATATTCTCCCAGAAATGCCAGCTTATTCTTTAAAAAACGGCCTTTTTTTCCCAAAATACCAGCTTTCTCACAAACACCTGTCATTTTCCAACCAAGTCTGCTACTATCTCCCAGAAACAGCCGGTTTCCGAGAAATGCCTGACGTTTGCTCTCCCAAATACTACTCGACACTCCTCCAGAGGACATTGTCTCCCCTATTTACCACGTTATCTCCCCAAGAGACCACTTGGCACACCAAAAAGACCACCGTTGCTCTCCAGTACAAGATATTCTTTCCCACCGGTTCCCACTTTTCTCCCCCAGCTATGTCATTTCCTCCCAGAAATGCCACTTTCCCCTTGGAAATTTCACCTTCTCTTCCAAAAAGAGGAGATTTGCTCCCAGAAATACCCCTTCTCTTACAACTGCCACACGCTTTCTCCCCAAAAAGCCTCCATGACAATGCCAAATGGGACACTTGCAGCCAAGAAGAGGACACCTTCTCTCAGAAAGACCACTTTTCTCCCCAAGAGAGGAGATTTTCTCCCAATTGGATGACATTTGCTGTAAGAAAGACCTCTTTTCTTCCCTCAAGAGGACATTGTCTTTCCCACTGAGGACATTTTCTCCCAGAAGTGCCGCTACTCTGTGAAACACCTCCATTTCCTCCCAAATCTACTCCATGACACGCCTCAGGATGACACTTACTCCCCGATTTGGGGCATTTTCTCCCAGAAATACCACTTCTCTCCCAAAGGGATGGCCTTTTCCCTCTCTAGCATCTGTTTCCTCACCAATACCTGGCATTTTCTCCCAGAAACACCAGCTTTCTCACACATACATCACCTTCCCCCCCCCACATCAGACCTCTTCTCCCAGAAATACCAGGACTCTGCTGAATATTTCCCATTTCCTCCGGAACATACAGCATTACACTCCGCAAGAGGACAGTTTCTTTCAGAAATGTGGCATTTTATCGCAGATACACCATTTTTATGCCCAGTAGAGCTCCTTTTCTCCCAGAAATAGCACTGCTCTTAGGAAGAGCTCCCATTTTCTAACCAAAAGGCTGCTTTACACTCCTCAAGATCACACTTACCCCCATCAAGATGGCAGTGTCACAGAAATACCAGCTTCTGCCCCCAAAATGGGACTTTGGCTCTCCAAAACAAGACATTTTCTCCCAGAAATACCAGGACTCTTAGAAATACCTCACGTTTCATCTCAAGAATACTGCTTTCCACTCCTCAAGATCACACTGACCCCCATCACAATGGCCTTTTCTCCCACATACACCAGCTTTCTCCCAAATACACGACATTTTCTCCCACATACACCCGTTTTCTCCCAAAGATGGGACATATTCTCCCAGAAATGCCAGCTTATTCTTTAAAAAACGGCCTTTTTTTCCCCAAAATACCAGCTTTCTCACAAACACCTGTCATTTTCCAACCAAGTCTGCTACTATCTCCCAGAAACAGCCGGTTTCCGAGAAATACCTGACGTTTGCTCTCCCAAATACCACTCGACACTCCTCCAGAGGACATTGTCTCCCCTATTTACCACGTTGTCTCCCCAAGAGACCACTTGGCACACCAAAAAGACCGCCGTTGCTCTCCAGTACAAGATATTCTTTCCCACCGCTTCCCACTTTTCTCCCCCAGCTATGTCATTTCCTCCCAGAAATGCCACTTTTCCCTTGGAAATTTCACCTTCTCTTCCAAAAAGAGGAGATTTGCTCCCAGAAATACCCCTTCTCTTACAACTGCCACACGCTTTCTCCCCAAAAAGCCTCCATGACAATGCCAAATGGGACACTTGCAGCCAAGAAGAGGACACCTTCTCTCAGAAAGACCACTTTTCTCCCCAAGAGAGGAGATTTTCTCCCAATTGGATGACATTTGCTGTAAGAAAGACCTGTTTTCTTCCCTCAAGAGGACATTGTCTTTCCCACTGAGGACATTTTCTCCCAGAAGTGCCGCTACTCTGTGAAACACCTCCATTTCCTCCCAAATCTACTCCATGACACGCCTCAGGATGACACTTACTCCCCGATTTGGGGCATTTTCTCCCAGAAATACCACTTCTCTCCCAAAGGGATGGCCTTTTCCCTCTCTAGCATCTGTTTCCTCACCAATACCTGGCATTTTCTCCCAGAAACACCAGCTTTCTCACACATACATCACCTTCCCCCCCCCACATCAGACCTCTTCTCCCAGAAATACCAGGACTCTGCTGAATATTTCCCATTTCCTCCGGAACATACAGCATTACACTCCGCAAGAGGACAGTTTCTTTCAGAAATGTGGCATTTTATCGCAGATACACCATTTTTATGCCCAGTAGAGCTCCTTTTCTCCCAGAAATAGCACTGCTCTTAGGAAGAGCTCCCATTTTCTAACCAAAAGGCTGCTTTACACTCCTCAAGATCACACTTACCCCCATCAAGATGGCAGTGTCACAGAAATACCAGCTTCTGCCCCCAAAATGGGACTTTGGCTCTCCAAAACAAGACATTTTCTCCCAGAAATACCAGGACTCTTAGAAATACCTCACGTTTCATCTCAAGAATACTGCTTTCCACTCCTCAAGATCACACTGACCCCCATCACAATGGCCTTTTCTCCCACATACACCAGCTTTCTCCCAAATACACGACATTTTCTCCCACATACACCCGTTTTCTCCCAAAGATGGGACATATTCTCCCAGAAATGCCAGCTTATTCTTTAAAAAACGGCCTTTTTTCCCCCAAAATACCAGCTTTCTCACAAACACCTGCCATTTTCCAACCAAGTCTGCTACTATCTCCCAGAAACAGCCGGTTTCCGAGAAATACCTGACGTTTGCTCTCCCAAATACCACTCGACACTCCTCCAGAGGACATTGTCTCCCCTATTTACCACGTTGTCTCCCCAAGAGACCACTTGGCACACCAAAAAGACCGCCGTTGCTCTCCAGTACAAGATATTCTTTCCCACCGGTTCCCACTTTTCTCCCCCAGCTATGTCATTTCCTCCCAGAAATGCCACTTTTCCCTTGGAAATTTCACCTTCTCTTCCAAAAAGAGGAGATTTGCTCCCAGAAATACCCCTTCTCTTACAACTGCCACACGCTTTCTCCCCAAAAAGCCTCCATGACAATGCCAAATGGGACACTTGCAGCCAAGAAGAGGACACCTTCTCTCAGAAAGACCACTTTTCTCCCCAAGAGAGGAGATTTTCTCCCAATTGGATGACATTTGCTGTAAGAAAGACCTGTTTTCTTCCCTCAAGAGGACATTGTCTTTCCCACTGAGGACATTTTCTCCCAGAAGTGCCGCTACTCTGTGAAACACCTCCATTTCCTCCCAAATCTACTCCATGACACGCCTCAGGATGACACTTACTCCCCGATTTGGGGCATTTTCTCCCAGAAATACCACTTCTCTCCCAAAGGGATGGCCTTTTCCCTCTCTAGCATCTGTTTCCTCACCAATACCTGGCATTTTCTCCCAGAAACACCAGCTTTCTCACACATACATCACCTTCCCCCCCCCACATCAGACCTCTTCTCCCAGAAATACCAGGACTCTGCTGAATATTTCCCATTTCCTCCGGAACATACAGCATTACACTCCGCAAGAGGACAGTTTCTTTTAGAAATGTGGCATTTTATCGCAGATACACCATTTTTATGCCCAGTAGAGCTCCTTTTCTCCCAGAAATAGCACTGCTCTTAGGAAGAGCTCCCATTTTCTAACCAAAAGGCTGCTTTACACTCCTCAAGATCACACTTACCCCCATCAAGATGGCAGTGTCACAGAAATACCAGCTTCTGCCCCCAAAATGGGACTTTGGCTCTCCAAAACAAGACATTTTCTCCCAGAAATACCAGGACTCTTAGAAATACCTCACGTTTCATCTCAAGAATACTGCTTTCCACTCCTCAAGATCACACTGACCCCCATCACAATGGCCTTTTCTCCCACATACACCAGCTTTCTCCCAAATACACGACATTTTCTCCCACATACACCCGTTTTCTCCCAAAGATGGGACATATTCTCCCAGAAATGCCAGCTTATTCTTTAAAAAACGGCCTTTTTTTCCCCAAAATACCAGCTTTCTCACAAACACCTGCCATTTTCCAACCAAGTCTGCTACTATCTCCCAGAAACAGCCGGTTTCCGAGAAATGCCTGACGTTTGCTCTCCCAAATACTACTCGACACTCCTCCAGAGGACATTGTCTCCCCTATTTACCACGTTGTCTCCCCAAGAGACCACTTGGCACACCAAAAAGACCACCGTTGCTCTCCAGTACAAGATATTCTTTCCCACCGCTTCCCACTTTTCTCCCCCAGCTATGTCATTTCCTCCCAGAAATGCCACTTTTCCCTTGGAAATTTCACCTTCTCTTCCAAAAAGAGGAGATTTGCTCCCAGAAATACCCCTTCTCTTACAACTGCCACACGCTTTCTCCCCAAAAAGCCTCCATGACAATGCCAAATGGGACACTTGCAGCCAAGAAGAGGACACCTTCTCTCAGAAAGACCACTTTTCTCCCCAAGAGAGGAGATTTTCTCCCAATTGGATGACATTTGCTGTAAGAAAGACCTGTTTTCTTCCCTCAAGAGGACATTGTCTTTCCCACTGAGGACATTTTCTCCCAGAAGTGCCGCTACTCTGTGAAACACCTCCATTTCCTCCCAAATCTACTCCATGACACGCCTCAGGATGACACTTACTCCCCGATTTGGGGCATTTTCTCCCAGAAATACCACTTCTCTCCCAAAGGGATGGCCTTTTCCCTCTCTAGCATCTGTTTCCTCACCAATACCTGGCATTTTCTCCCAGAAACACCAGCTTTCTCACACATACATCACCTTCCCCCCCCCACATCAGACCTCTTCTCCCAGAAATACCAGGACTCTGCTGAATATTTCCCATTTCCTCCGGAACATACAGCATTACACTCCGCAAGAGGACAGTTTCTTTCAGAAATGTGGCATTTTATCGCAGATACACCATTTTTATGCCCAGTAGAGCTCCTTTTCTCCCAGAAATAGCACTGCTCTTAGGAAGAGCTCCCATTTTCTAACCAAAAGGCTGCTTTACACTCCTCAAGATCACACTTACCCCCATCAAGATGGCAGTGTCACAGAAATACCAGCTTCTGCCCCCAAAATGGGACTTTGGCTCTCCAAAACAAGACATTTTCTCCCAGAAATACCAGGACTCTTAGAAATACCTCACGTTTCATCTCAAGAATACTGCTTTCCACTCCTCAAGATCACACTGACCCCCATCACAATGGCCTTTTCTCCCACATACACCAGCTTTCTCCCAAATACACGACATTTTCTCCCACATACACCCGTTTTCTCCCAAAGATGGGACATATTCTCCCAGAAATGCCAGCTTATTCTTTAAAAAACGGCCTTTTTTTCCCAAAATACCAGCTTTCTCACAAACACCTGTCATTTTCCAACCAAGTCTGCTACTATCTCCCAGAAACAGCCGGTTTCCGAGAAATACCTGACGTTTGCTCTCCCAAATACCACTCGACACTCCTCCAGAGGACATTGTCTCCCCTATTTACCACGTTGTCTCCCCAAGAGACCACTTGGCACACCAAAAAGACCGCCGTTGCTCTCCAGTACAAGATATTCTTTCCCACCGGTTCCCACTTTTCTCCCCCAGCTATGTCATTTCCTCCCAGAAATGCCACTTTCCCCTTGGAAATTTCACCTTCTCTTCCAAAAAGAGGAGATTTGCTCCCAGAAATACCCCTTCTCTTACAACTGCCACACGCTTTCTCCCCAAAAAGCCTCCATGACAATGCCAAATGGGACACTTGCAGCCAAGAAGAGGACACCTTCTCTCAGAAAGACCACTTTTCTCCCCAAGAGAGGAGATTTTCTCCCAATTGGATGACATTTGCTGTAAGAAAGACCTGTTTTCTTCCCTCAAGAGGACATTGTCTTTCCCACTGAGGACATTTTCTCCCAGAAGTGCCGCTACTCTGTGAAACACCTCCATTTCCTCCCAAATCTACTCCATGACACGCCTCAGGATGACACTTACTCCCCGATTTGGGGCATTTTCTCCCAGAAATACCACTTCTCTCCCAAAGGGATGGCCTTTTCCCTCTCTAGCATCTGTTTCCTCACCAATACCTGGCATTTTCTCCCAGAAAAACCAGCTTTCTCACACATACATCACCTTCCCCCCCCCACATCAGACCTCTTCTCCCAGAAATACCAGGACGCTGCTGAATATTTCCCATTTCCTCCAGAACATACAGCATTACACTCCGCAAGAGGACAGTTTCTTTCAGAAATGTGGCATTTTATCGCAGATACACCATTTTTATGCCCAGTAGAGCTCCTTTTCTCCCAGAAATAGCACTGCTCTTAGGAAGAGCTCCCATTTTCTAACCAAAAGGCTGCTTTACACTCCTCAAGATCACACTTACCCCCATCAAGATGGCAGTGTCACAGAAATACCAGCTTCTGCCCCCAAAATGGGACTTTGGCTCTCCAAAACAAGACATTTTCTCCCAGAAATACCAGGACTCTTAGAAATACCTCACGTTTCATCTCAAGAATACTGCTTTCCACTCCTCAAGATCACACTGACCCCCATCACAATGGCCTTTTCTCCCACATACACCAGCTTTCTCCCAAATACACGACATTTTCTCCCACATACACCCGTTTTCTCCCAAAGATGGGACATATTCTCCCAGAAATGCCA
This sequence comes from Phasianus colchicus, assembly GCF_987193195.1. NCBI lineage: Eukaryota > Metazoa > Chordata > Aves > Galliformes > Phasianidae > Phasianus > Phasianus colchicus. The sequence goes on from NC_143449.1 coordinate 375,380, forward strand.
GCTTATTCTTTAAAAAACGGCCTTTTTTTTCCCGAAAATACCAGCTTTCTCACAAACACCTGTCATTTTCCAACCAAGTCTGCTACTATCTCCCAGAAACAGCTGGTTTCCGAGAAATGCCTGACGTTTGCTCTCCCAAATACTACTCGACACTCCTCCAGAGGACATTGTCTCCCCTATTTACCACGTTGTCTCCCCAAGAGACCACTTGGCACACCAAAAAGACCACCGTTGCTCTCCAGTACAAGATATTCTTTCCCACCGGTTCCCACTTTTCTCCCCCAGCTATGTCATTTCCTCCCAGAAATGCCACTTTTCCCTTGGAAATTTCACCTTCTCTTCCAAAAAGAGGAGATTTGCTCCCAGAAATACCCCTTCTCTTACAACTGCCACACGCTTTCTCCCCAAAAAGCCTCCATGACAATGCCAAATGGGACACTTGCAGCCAAGAAGAGGACACCTTCTCTCAGAAAGACCACTTTTCTCCCCAAGAGAGGAGATTTTCTCTCAATTGGATGACATTTGCTGTAAGAAAGACCTGTTTTCTTCCCTCAAGAGGACATTGTCTTTCCCACTGAGGACATTTTCTCCCAGAAGTGCCGCTACTCTGTGAAACACCTCCATTTCCTCCCAAATCTACTCCATGACACGCCTCAGGATGACACTTACTCCCCGATTTGGGGCATTTTCTCCCAGAAATACCACTTCTCTCCCAAAGGGATGGCCTTTTCCCTCTCTAGCATCTGTTTCCTCACCAATACCTGGCATTTTCTCCCAGAAACACCAGCTTTCTCACACATACATCACCTTCCCCCCCCCACATCAGACCTCTTTTCCCAGAAATACCAGGACTCTGCTGAATATTTCCCATTTCCTCCGGAACATACAGCATTGCACTCCGCAAGAGGACAGTTTCTTTCAGAAATGTGGCATTTTATCGCAGATACACCATTTTTATGCCCAGTAGAGCTCCTTTTCTCCCAGAAATAGCACTGCTCTTAGGAAGAGCTCCCATTTTCTAACCAAAAGGCTGCTTTACACTCCTCAAGATCACACTTACCCCCATCAAGATGGCAGTGTCACAGAAATACCAGCTTCTGCCCCCAAAATGGGACTTTGGCTCTCCAAAACAAGACATTTTCTCCCAGAAATACCAGGACTCTTAGAAATACCTCACGTTTCATCTCAAGAATACTGCTTTCCACTCCTCAAGATCACACTGACCCCCATCACAATGGCCTTTTCTCCCACATACACCAGCTTTCTCCCAAATACACGACATTTTCTCCCACATACACCCGTTTTCTCCCAAAGATGGGACATATTCTCCCAGAAATGCCAGCTTATTCTTTAAAAAACGGCCTTTTTTTCCCAAAATACCAGCTTTCTCACAAACACCTGTCATTTTCCAACCAAGTCTGCTACTATCTCCCAGAAACAGCCGGTTTCCGAGAAATACCTGACGTTTGCTCTCCCAAATACCACTCGACACTCCTCCAGAGGACATTGTCTCCCCTATTTACCACGTTGTCTCCCCAAGAGACCACTTGGCACACCAAAAAGACCACCGTTGCTCTCCAGTACAAGATATTCTTTCCCACCGGTTCCCACTTTTCTCCCCCAGCTATGTCATTTCCTCCCAGAAATGCCACTTTTCCCTTGGAAATTTCACCTTCTCTTCCAAAAAGAGGAGATTTGCTCCCAGAAATACCCCTTCTCTTACAACTGCCACACGCTTTCTCCCCAAAAAGCCTCCATGACAATGCCAAATGGGACACTTGCAGCCAAGAAGAGGACACCTTCTCTCAGAAAGACCACTTTTCTCCCCAAGAGAGGAGATTTTCTCCCAATTGGATGACATTTGCTGTAAGAAAGACCTCTTTTCTTCCCTCAAGAGGACATTGTCTTTCCCACTGAGGACATTTTCTCCCAGAAGTGCCGCTACTCTGTGAAACACCTCCATTTCCTCCCAAATCTACTCCATGACACGCCTCAGGATGACACTTACTCCCCGATTTGGGGCATTTTCTCCCAGAAATACCACTTCTCTCCCAAAGGGATGGCCTTTTCCCTCTCTAGCATCTGTTTCCTCACCAATACCTGGCATTTTCTCCCAGAAACACCAGCTTTCTCACACATACATCACCTTCCCCCCCCCACATCAGACCTCTTCTCCCAGAAATACCAGGACGCTGCTGAATATTTCCCATTTCCTCCGGAACATACAGCATTACACTCCGCAAGAGGACAGTTTCTTTCAGAAATGTGGCATTTTATCGCAGATACACCATTTTTATGCCCAGTAGAGCTCCTTTTCTCCCAGAAATAGCACTGCTCTTAGGAAGAGCTCCCATTTTCTAACCAAAATTCTGCTTTACACTCCTCAAGATCACACTTACCCCCATCAAGATGGCAGTGTCACAGAAATACCAGCTTCTGCCCCCAAAATGGGACTTTGGCTCTCCAAAACAAGACATTTTCTCCCAGAAATACCAGGACTCTTAGAAATACCTCACGTTTCATCTCAAGAATACTGCTTTCCACTCCTCAAGATCACACTGACCCCCATCACAATGGCCTTTTCTCCCACATACACCAGCTTTCTCCCAAATACACGACATTTTCTCCCACATACACCCGTTTTCTCCCAAAGATGGGACATATTCTCCCAGAAATGCCAGCTTATTCTTTAAAAAACGGCCTTTTTTTCCCAAAATACCAGCTTTCTCACAAACACCTGTCATTTTCCAACCAAGTCTGCTACTATCTCCCAGAAACAGCCGGTTTCCGAGAAATACCTGACGTTTGCTCTCCCAAATACCACCCGACACTCCTCCAGAGGACATTGTCTCCCCTATTTACCACGTTGTCTCCCCAAGAGACCACTTGGCACACCAAAAAGACCGCCGTTGCTCTCCAGTACAAGATATTCTTTCCCACCGGTTCCCACTTTTCTCCCCCAGCTATGTCATTTCCTCCCAGAAATGCCACTTTCCCCTTGGAAATTTCACCTTCTCTTCCAAAAAGAGGAGATTTGCTCCCAGAAATACCCCTTCTCTTACAACTGCCACACGCTTTCTCCCCAAAAAGCCTCCATGACAATGCCAAATGGGACACTTGCAGCCAAGAAGAGGACACCTTCTCTCAGAAAGACCACTTTTCTCCCCAAGAGAGGAGATTTTCTCCCAATTGGATGACATTTGCTGTAAGAAAGACCTGTTTTCTTCCCTCAAGAGGACATTGTCTTTCCCACTGAGGACATTTTCTCCCAGAAGTGCCGCTACTCTTTGAAACACCTCCATTTCCTCCCAAATCTACTCCATGACACGCCTCAGGATGACACTTACTCCCCGATTTGGGGCATTTTCTCCCAGAAATACCACTTCTCTCCCAAAGGGATGGCCTTTTCCCTCTCTAGCATCTGTTTCCTCACCAATACCTGGCATTTTCTCCCAGAAACACCAGCTTTCTCACACATACATCACCTTCCCCCCCCCACATCAGACCTCTTTTCCCAGAAATACCAGGACTCTGCTGAATATTTCCCATTTCCTCCGGAACATACAGCATTGCACTCCGCAAGAGGACAGTTTCTTTCAGAAATGTGGCATTTTATCGCAGATACACCATTTTTATGCCCAGTAGAGCTCCTTTTCTCCCAGAAATAGCACTGCTCTTAGGAAGAGCTCCCATTTTCTAACCAAAAGGCTGCTTTACACTCCTCAAGATCACACTTACCCCCATCAAGATGGCAGTGTCACAGAAATACCAGCTTCTGCCCCCAAAATGGGACTTTGGCTCTCCAAAACAAGACATTTTCTCCCAGAAATACCAGGACTCTTAGAAATACCTCACGTTTCATCTCAAGAATACTGCTTTCCACTCCTCAAGATCACACTGACCCCCATCACAATGGCCTTTTCTCCCACATACACCAGCTTTCTCCCAAATACACGACATTTTCTCCCACATACACCCGTTTTCTCCCAAAGATGGGACATATTCTCCCAGAAATGCCAGCTTATTCTTTAAAAAACGGCCTTTTTTTCCCAAAATACCAGCTTTCTCACAAACACCTGTCATTTTCCAACCAAGTCTGCTACTATCTCCCAGAAACAGCCGGTTTCCGAGAAATACCTGACGTTTGCTCTCCCAAATACCACTCGACACTCCTCCAGAGGACATTGTCTCCCCTATTTACCACGTTGTCTCCCCAAGAGACCACTTGGCACACCAAAAAGACCGCCGTTGCTCTCCAGTACAAGATATTCTTTCCCACCGGTTCCCACTTTTCTCCCCCAGCTATGTCATTTCCTCCCAGAAATGCCACTTTCCCCTTGGAAATTTCACCTTCTCTTCCAAAAAGAGGAGATTTGCTCCCAGAAATACCCCTTCTCTTACAACTGCCACACGCTTTCTCCCCAAAAAGCCTCCATGACAATGCCAAATGGGACACTTGCAGCCAAGAAGAGGACACCTTCTCTCAGAAAGACCACTTTTCTCCCCAAGAGAGGAGATTTTCTCCCAATTGGATGACATTTGCTGTAAGAAAGACCTGTTTTCTTCCCTCAAGAGGACATTGTCTTTCCCACTGAGGACATTTTCTCCCAGAAGTGCCGCTACTCTGTGAAACACCTCCATTTCCTCCCAAATCTACTCCATGACACGCCTCAGGATGACACTTACTCCCCGATTTGGGGCATTTTCTCCCAGAAATACCACTTCTCTCCCAAAGGGATGGCCTTTTCCCTCTCTAGCATCTGTTTCCTCACCAATACCTGGCATTTTCTCCCAGAAACACCAGCTTTCTCACACATACATCACCTTCCCCCCCCCACATCAGACCTCTTCTCCCAGAAATACCAGGACGCTGCTGAATATTTCCCATTTCCTCCGGAACATACAGCATTACACTCCGCAAGAGGACAGTTTCTTTCAGAAATGTGGCATTTTATCGCAGATACACCATTTTTATGCCCAGTAGAGCTCCTTTTCTCCCAGAAATAGCACTGCTCTTAGGAAGAGCTCCCATTTTCTAACCAAAATTCTGCTTTACACTCCTCAAGATCACACTTACCCCCATCAAGATGGCAGTGTCACAGAAATACCAGCTTCTGCCCCCAAAATGGGACTTTGGCTCTCCAAAACAAGACATTTTCTCCCAGAAATACCAGGACTCTTAGAAATACCTCACGTTTCATCTCAAGAATACTGCTTTCCACTCCTCAAGATCACACTGACCCCCATCACAATGGCCTTTTCTCCCACATACACCAGCTTTCTCCCAAATACACGACATTTTCTCCCACATACACCCGTTTTCTCCCAAAGATGGGACATATTCTCCCAGAAATGCCAGCTTATTCTTTAAAAAACGGCCTTTTTTTCCCAAAATACCAGCTTTCTCACAAACACCTGTCATTTTCCAACCAAGTCTGCTACTATCTCCCAGAAACAGCCGGTTTCCGAGAAATACCTGACGTTTGCTCTCCCAAATACCACTCGACACTCCTCCAGAGGACATTGTCTCCCCTATTTACCACGTTTTCTCCCCAAGAGACCACTTGGCACACCAAAAAGACCACCGTTGCTCTCCAGTACAAGATATTCTTTCCCACCGGTTCCCACTTTTCTCCCCCAGCTATGTCATTTCCTCCCAGAAATGCCACTTTTCCCTTGGAAATTTCACCTTTTCTTCCAAAAAGAGGAGATTTGCTCCCAGAAATACCCCTTCTCTTACAACTGCCACACGCTTTCTCCCCAAAAAGCCTCCATGACAATGCCAAATGGGACACTTGCAGCCAAGAAGAGGACACCTTCTCTCAGAAAGACCACTTTTCTCCCCAAGAGAGGAGATTTTCTCCCAATTGGATGACATTTGCTGTAAGAAAGACCTGTTTTCTTCCCTCAAGAGGACATTGTCTTTCCCACTGAGGACATTTTCTCCCAGAAGTGGCGCTACTCTGTGAAACACCTCCATTTCCTCCCAAATCTACTCCATGACACGCCTCAGGATGACACTTACTCCCCGATTTGGGGCATTTTCTCCCAGAAATACCACTTCTCTCCCAAAGGGATGGCCTTTTCCCTCTCTAGCATCTGTTTCCTCACCAATACCTGGCATTTTCTCCCAGAAACACCAGCTTTCTCACACATACATCACCTTCCCCCCCCCACATCAGACCTCTTCTCCCAGAAATACCAGGACGCTGCTGAATATTTCCCATTTCCTCCGGAACATACAGCATTACACTCCGCAAGAGGACAGTTTCTTTCAGAAATGTGGCATTTTATCGCAGATACACCATTTTTATGCCCAGTAGAGCTCCTTTTCTCCCAGAAATAGCACTGCTCTTAGGAAGAGCTCCCATTTTCTAACCAAAAGGCTGCTTTACACTCCTCAAGATCACACTTACCCCCATCAAGATGGCAGTGTCACAGAAATACCAGCTTCTGCCCCCAAAATGGGACTTTGGCTCTCCAAAACAAGACATTTTCTCCCAGAAATACCAGGACTCTTAGAAATACCTCACGTTTCATCTCAAGAATACTGCTTTCCACTCCTCAAGATCACACTGACCCCCATCACAATGGCCTTTTCTCCCACATACACCAGCTTTCTCCCAAATACACGACATTTTCTCCCACATACACCCGTTTTCTCCCAAAGATGGGACATATTCTCCCAGAAATGCCAGCTTATTCTTTAAAAAACGGCCTTTTTTTTCCCGAAAATACCAGCTTTCTCACAAACACCTGCCATTTTCCAACCAAGTCTGCTACTATCTCCCAGAAACAGCCGGTTTCCGAGAAATGCCTGACGTTTGCTCTCCCAAATACTACTCGACACTCCTCCAGAGGACATTGTCTCCCCTATTTACCACGTTGTCTCCCCAAGAGACCACTTGGCACACCAAAAAGACCACCGTTGCTCTCCAGTACAAGATATTCTTTCCCACCGGTTCCCACTTTTCTCCCCCAGCTATGTCATTTCCTCCCAGAAATGCCACTTTTCCCTTGGAAATTTCACCTTCTCTTCCAAAAAGAGGAGATTTGCTCCCAGAAATACCCCTTCTCTTACAACTGCCACACGCTTTCTCCCCAAAAAGCCTCCATGACAATGCCAAATGGGACACTTGCAGCCAAGAAGAGGACACCTTCTCTCAGAAAGACCACTTTTCTCCCCAAGAGAGGAGATTTTCTCCCAATTGGATGACATTTGCTGTAAGAAAGACCTCTTTTCTTCCCTCAAGAGGACATTGTCTTTCCCACTGAGGACATTTTCTCCCAGAAGTGCCGCTACTCTGTGAAACACCTCCATTTCCTCCCAAATCTACTCCATGACACGCCTCAGGATGACACTTACTCCCCGATTTGGGGCATTTTCTCCCAGAAATACCACTTCTCTCCCAAAGGGATGGCCTTTTCCCTCTCTAGCATCTGTTTCCTCACCAATACCTGGCATTTTCTCCCAGAAACACCAGCTTTCTCACACATACATCACCTTCCCCCCCCCACATCAGACCTCTTCTCCCAGAAATACCAGGACTCTGCTGAATATTTCCCATTTCCTCCGGAACATACAGCATTGCACTCCGCAAGAGGACAGTTTCTTTCAGAAATGTGGCATTTTATCGCAGATACACCATTTTTATGCCCAGTAGAGCTCCTTTTCTCCCAGAAATAGCACTGCTCTTAGGAAGAGCTCCCATTTTCTAACCAAAAGGCTGCTTTACACTCCTCAAGATCACACTTACCCCCATCAAGATGGCAGTGTCACAGAAATACCAGCTTCTGCCCCCAAAATGGGACTTTGGCTCTCCAAAACAAGACATTTTCTCCCAGAAATACCAGGACTCTTAGAAATACCTCACGTTTCATCTCAAGAATACTGCTTTCCACTCCTCAAGATCACACTGACCCCCATCACAATGGCCTTTTCTCCCACATACACCAGCTTTCTCCCAAATACACGACATTTTCTCCCACATACACCCGTTTTCTCCCAAAGATGGGACATATTCTCCCAGAAATGCCAGCTTATTCTTTAAAAAACGGCCTTTTTTTCCCCAAAATACCAGCTTTCTCACAAACACCTGTCATTTTCCAACCAAGTCTGCTACTATCTCCCAGAAACAGCCGGTTTCCGAGAAATACCTGACGTTTGCTCTCCCAAATACCACTCGACACTCCTCCAGAGGACATTGTCTCCCCTATTTACCACGTTGTCTCCCCAAGAGACCACTTGGCACACCAAAAAGACCGCCGTTGCTCTCCAGTACAAGATATTCTTTCCCACCGGTTCCCACTTTTCTCCCCCAGCTATGTCATTTCCTCCCAGAAATGCCACTTTCCCCTTGGAAATTTCACCTTCTCTTCCAAAAAGAGGAGATTTGCTCCCAGAAATACCCCTTCTCTTACAACTGCCACACGCTTTCTCCCCAAAAAGCCTCCATGACAATGCCAAATGGGACACTTGCAGCCAAGAAGAGGACACCTTCTCTCAGAAAGACCACTTTTCTCCCCAAGAGAGGAGATTTTCTCCCAATTGGATGACATTTGCTGTAAGAAAGACCTGTTTTCTTCCCTCAAGAGGACATTGTCTTTCCCACTGAGGACATTTTCTCCCAGAAGTGCCGCTACTCTGTGAAACACCTCCATTTCCTCCCAAATCTACTCCATGACACGCCTCAGGATGACACTTACTCCCCGATTTGGGGCATTTTCTCCCAGAAATACCACTTCTCTCCCAAAGGGATGGCCTTTTCCCTCTCTAGCATCTGTTTCCTCACCAATACCTGGCATTTTCTCCCAGAAACACCAGCTTTCTCACACATACATCACCTTCCCCCCCCCACATCAGACCTCTTCTCCCAGAAATACCAGGACTCTGCTGAATATTTCCCATTTCCTCCGGAACATACAGCATTACACTCCGCAAGAGGACAGTTTCTTTCAGAAATGTGGCATTTTATCGCAGATACACCATTTTTATGCCCAGTAGAGCTCCTTTTCTCCCAGAAATAGCACTGCTCTTAGGAAGAGCTCCCATTTTCTAACCAAAAGGCTGCTTTACACTCCTCAAGATCACACTTACCCCCATCAAGATGGCAGTGTCACAGAAATACCAGCTTCTGCCCCCAAAATGGGACTTTGGCTCTCCAAAACAAGACATTTTCTCCCAGAAATACCAGGACTCTTAGAAATACCTCACGTTTCATCTCAAGAATACTGCTTTCCACTCCTCAAGATCACACTGACCCCCATCACAATGGCCTTTTCTCCCACATACACCAGCTTTCTCCCAAATACACGACATTTTCTCCCACATACACCCGTTTTCTCCCAAAGATGGGACATATTCTCCCAGAAATGCCAGCTTATTCTTTAAAAAACGGCCTTTTTTTCCCAAAATACCAGCTTTCTCACAAACACCTGTCATTTTCCAACCAAGTCTGCTACTATCTCCCAGAAACAGCCGGTTTCCGAGAAATACCTGACGTTTGCTCTCCCAAATACCACTCGACACTCCTCCAGAGGACATTGTCTCCCCTATTTACCACGTTGTCTCCCCAAGAGACCACTTGGCACACCAAAAAGACCGCCGTTGCTCTCCAGTACAAGATATTCTTTCCCACCGGTTCCCACTTTTCTCCCCCAGCTATGTCATTTCCTCCCAGAAATGCCACTTTTCCCTTGGAAATTTCACCTTCTCTTCCAAAAAGAGGAGATTTGCTCCCAGAAATACCCCTTCTCTTACAACTGCCACACGCTTTCTCCCCAAAAAGCCTCCATGACAATGCCAAATGGGACACTTGCAGCCAAGAAGAGGACACCTTCTCTCAGAAAGACCACTTTTCTCCCCAAGAGAGGAGATTTTCTCCCAATTGGATGACATTTGCTGTAAGAAAGACCTGTTTTCTTCCCTCAAGAGGACATTGTCTTTCCCACTGAGGACATTTTCTCCCAGAAGTGCCGCTACTCTGTGAAACACCTCCATTTCCTCCCAAATCTACTCCATGACACGCCTCAGGATGACACTTACTCCCCGATTTGGGGCATTTTCTCCCAGAAATACCACTTCTCTCCCAAAGGGATGGCCTTTTCCCTCTCTAGCATCTGTTTCCTCACCAATACCTGGCATTTTCTCCCAGAAAAACCAGCTTTCTCACACATACATCACCTTCCCCCCCCCACATCAGACCTCTTCTCCCAGAAATACCAGGACGCTGCTGAATATTTCCCATTTCCTCCGGAACATACAGCATTACACTCCGCAAGAGGACAGTTTCTTTCAGAAATGTGGCATTTTATCGCAGATACACCATTTTTATGCCCAGTAGAGCTCCTTTTCTCCCAGAAATAGCACTGCTCTTAGGAAGAGCTCCCATTTTCTAACCAAAATTCTGCTTTACACTCCTCAAGATCACACTTACCCCCATCAAGATGGCAGTGTCACAGAAATACCAGCTTCTGCCCCCAAAATGGGACTTTGGCTCTCCAAAACAAGACATTTTCTCCCAGAAATACCAGGACTCTTAGAAATACCTCACGTTTCATCTCAAGAATACTGCTTTCCACTCCTCAAGATCACACTGACCCCCATCACAATGGCCTTTTCTCCCACATACACCAGCTTTCTCCCAAATACACGACATTTTCTCCCACATACACCCGTTTTCTCCCAAAGATGGGACATATTCTCCCAGAAATGCCAGCTTATTCTTTAAAAAACGGCCTTTTTTTCCCAAAATACCAGCTTTCTCACAAACACCTGTCATTTTCCAACCAAGTCTGCTACTATCTCCCAGAAACAGCCGGTTTCCGAGAAATACCTGACGTTTGCTCTCCCAAATACCACTCGACACTCCTCCAGAGGACATTGTCTCCCCTATTTACCACGTTGTCTCCCCAAGAGACCACTTGGCACACCAAAAAGACCGCCGTTGCTCTCCAGTACAAGATATTCTTTCCCACCGGTTCCCACTTTTCTCCCCCAGCTATGTCATTTCCTCCCAGAAATGCCACTTTTCCCTTGGAAATTTCACCTTCTCTTCCAAAAAGAGGAGATTTGCTCCCAGAAATACCCCTTCTCTTACAACTGCCACACGCTTTCTCCCCAAAAAGCCTCCATGACAATGCCAAATGGGACACTTGCAGCCAAGAAGAGGACACCTTCTCTCAGAAAGACCACTTTTCTCCCCAAGAGAGGAGATTTTCTCCCAATTGGATGACATTTGCTGTAAGAAAGACCTGTTTTCTTCCCTCAAGAGGACATTGTCTTTCCCACTGAGGACATTTTCTCCCAGAAGTGCCGCTACTCTGTGAAACACCTCCATTTCCTCCCAAATCTACTCCATGACACGCCTCAGGATGACACTTACTCCCCGATTTGGGGCATTTTCTCCCAGAAATACCACTTCTCTCCCAAAGGGATGGCCTTTTCCCTCTCTAGCATCTGTTTCCTCACCAATACCTGGCATTTTCTCCCAGAAAAACCAGCTTTCTCACACATACATCACCTTCCCCCCCCCACATCAGACCTCTTCTCCCAGAAATACCAGGACGCTGCTGAATATTTCCCATTTCCTCCAGAACATACAGCATTACACTCCGCAAGAGGACAGTTTCTTTCAGAAATGTGGCATTTTATCGCAGATACACCATTTTTATGCCCAGTAGAGCTCCTTTTCTCCCAGAAATAGCACTGCTCTTAGGAAGAGCTCCCATTTTCTAACCAAAATTCTGCTTTACACTCCTCAAGATCACACTTACCCCCATCAAGATGGCAGTGTCACAGAAATACCAGCTTCTGCCCCCAAAATGGGACTTTGGCTCTCCAAAACAAGACATTTTCTCCCAGAAATACCAGGACTCTTAGAAATACCTCACGTTTCATCTCAAGAATACTGCTTTCCACTCCTCAAGATCACACTGACCCCCATCACAATGGCCTTTTCTCCCACATACACCAGCTTTCTCCCAAATACACGACATTTTCTCCCACATACACCCGTTTTCTCCCAAAGATGGGACATATTCTCCCAGAAATGCCAGCTTATTCTTTAAAAAACGGCCTTTTTTTCCCAAAATACCAGCTTTCTCACAAACACCTGTCATTTTCCAACCAAGTCTGCTACTATCTCCCAGAAACAGCCGGTTTCCGAGAAATACCTGACGTTTGCTCTCCCAAATACCACTCGACACTCCTCCAGAGGACATTGTCTCCCCTATTTACCACGTTGTCTCCCCAAGAGACCACTTGGCACACCAAAAAGACCGCCGTTGCTCTCCAGTACAAGATATTCTTTCCCACCGGTTCCCACTTTTCTCCCCCAGCTATGTCATTTCCTCCCAGAAATGCCACTTTTCCCTTGGAAATTTCACCTTCTCTTCCAAAAAGAGGAGATTTGCTCCCAGAAATACCCCTTCTCTTACAACTGCCACACGCTTTCTCCCCAAAAAGCCTCCATGACAATGCCAAATGGGACACTTGCAGCCAAGAAGAGGACACCTTCTCTCAGAAAGACCACTTTTCTCCCCAAGAGAGGAGATTTTCTCCCAATTGGATGACATTTGCTGTAAGAAAGACCTGTTTTCTTCCCTCAAGAGGACATTGTCTTTCCCACTGAGGACATTTTCTCCCAGAAGTGCCGCTACTCTGTGAAACACCTCCATTTCCTCCCAAATCTACTCCATGACACGCCTCAGGATGACACTTACTCCCCGATTTGGGGCATTTTCTCCCAGAAATACCACTTCTCTCCCAAAGGGATGGCCTTTTCCCTCTCTAGCATCTGTTTCCTCACCAATACCTGGCATTTTCTCCCAGAAAAACCAGCTTTCTCACACATACATCACCTTCCCCCCCCCACATCAGACCTCTTCTCCCAGAAATACCAGGACGCTGCTGAATATTTCCCATTTCCTCCAGAACATACAGCATTACACTCCGCAAGAGGACAGTTTCTTTCAGAAATGTGGCATTTTATCGCAGATACACCATTTTTATGCCCAGTAGAGCTCCTTTTCTCCCAGAAATAGCACTGCTCTTAGGAAGAGCTCCCATTTTCTAACCAAAATTCTGCTTTACACTCCTCAAGATCACACTTACCCCCATCAAGATGGCAGTGTCACAGAAATACCAGCTTCTGCCCCCAAAATGGGACTTTGGCTCTCCAAAACAAGACATTTTCTCCCAGAAATACCAGGACTCTTAGAAATACCTCACGTTTCATCTCAAGAATACTGCTTTCCACTCCTCAAGATCACACTGACCCCCATCACAATGGCCTTTTCTCCCACATACACCAGCTTTCTCCCAAATACACGACATTTTCTCCCACATACACCCGTTTTCTCCCAAAGATGGGACATATTCTCCCAGAAATGCCAGCTTATTCTTTAAAAAACGGCCTTTTTTTTCCCGAAAATACCAGCTTTCTCACAAACACCTGTCATTTTCCAACCAAGTCTGCTACTATCTCCCAGAAACAGCTGGTTTCCGAGAAATGCCTGACGTTTGCTCTCCCAAATACTACTCGACACTCCTCCAGAGGACATTGTCTCCCCTATTTACCACGTTGTCTCCCCAAGAGACCACTTGGCACACCAAAAAGACCACCGTTGCTCTCCAGTACAAGATATTCTTTCCCACCGGTTCCCACTTTTCTCCCCCAGCTATGTCATTTCCTCCCAGAAATGCCACTTTTCCCTTGGAAATTTCACCTTCTCTTCCAAAAAGAGGAGATTTGCTCCCAGAAATACCCCTTCTCTTACAACTGCCACACGCTTTCTCCCCAAAAAGCCTCCATGACAATGCCAAATGGGACACTTGCAGCCAAGAAGAGGACACCTTCTCTCAGAAAGACCACTTTTCTCCCCAAGAGAGGAGATTTTCTCCCAATTGGATGACATTTGCTGTAAGAAAGACCTGTTTTCTTCCCTCAAGAGGACATTGTCTTTCCCACTGAGGACATTTTCTCCCAGAAGTGCCGCTACTCTGTGAAACACCTCCATTTCCTCCCAAATCTACTCCATGACACGCCTCAGGATGACACTTACTCCCCGATTTGGGGCATTTTCTCCCAGAAATACCACTTCTCTCCCAAAGGGATGGCCTTTTCCCTCTCTAGCATCTGTTTCCTCACCAATACCTGGCATTTTCTCCCAGAAACACCAGCTTTCTCACACATACATCACCTTCCCCCCCCCACATCAGACCTCTTCTCCCAGAAATACCAGGACTCTGCTGAATATTTCCCATTTCCTCCGGAACATACAGCATTGCACTCCGCAAGAGGACAGTTTCTTTCAGAAATGTGGCATTTTATCGCAGATACACCATTTTTATGCCCAGTAGAGCTCCTTTTCTCCCAGAAATAGCACTGCTCTTAGGAAGAGCTCCCATTTTCTAACCAAAATTCTGCTTTACACTCCTCAAGATCACACTTACCCCCATCAAGATGGCAGTGTCACAGAAATACCAGCTTCTGCCCCCAAAATGGGACTTTGGCTCTCCAAAACAAGACATTTTCTCCCAGAAATACCAGGACTCTTAGAAATACCTCACGTTTCATCTCAAGAATACTGCTTTCCACTCCTCAAGATCACACTGACCCCCATCACAATGGCCTTTTCTCCCACATACACCAGCTTTCTCCCAAATACACGACATTTTCTCCCACATACACCCGTTTTCTCCCAAAGATGGGACATATTCTCCCAGAAATGCCAGCTTATTCTTTAAAAAACGGCCTTTTTTTCCCAAAATACCAGCTTTCTCACAAACACCTGTCATTTTCCAACCAAGTCTGCTACTATCTCCCAGAAACAGCCGGTTTCCGAGAAATACCTGACGTTTGCTCTCCCAAATACCACTCGACACTCCTCCAGAGGACATTGTCTCCCCTATTTACCACGTTGTCTCCCCAAGAGACCACTTGGCACACCAAAAAGACCGCCGTTGCTCTCCAGTACAAGATATTCTTTCCCACCGGTTCCCACTTTTCTCCCCCAGCTATGTCATTTCCTCCCAGAAATGCCACTTTCCCCTTGGAAATTTCACCTTCTCTTCCAAAAAGAGGAGATTTGCTCCCAGAAATACCCCTTCTCTTACAACTGCCACACGCTTTCTCCCCAAAAAGCCTCCATAACAATGCCAAATGGGACACTTGCAGCCAAGAAGAGGACACCTTCTCTCAGAAAGACCACTTTTCTCCCCAAGAGAGGAGATTTTCTCCCAATTGGATGACATTTGCTGTAAGAAAGACCTGTTTTCTTCCCTCAAGAGGACATTGTCTTTCCCACTGAGGACATTTTCTCCCAGAAGTGCCGCTACTCTTTGAAACACCTCCATTTCCTCCCAAATCTACTCCATGACACGCCTCAGGATGACACTTACTCCCCGATTTGGGGCATTTTCTCCCAGAAATACCACTTCTCTCCCAAAGGGATGGCCTTTTCCCTCTCTAGCATCTGTTTCCTCACCAATACCTGGCATTTTCTCCCAGAAACACCAGCTTTCTCACACATACATCACCTTCCCCCCCCCACATCAGACCTCTTCTCCCAGAAATACCAGGACTCTGCTGAATATTTCCCATTTCCTCCGGAACATACAGCATTGCACTCCGCAAGAGGACAGTTTCTTTCAGAAATGTGGCATTTTATCGCAGATACACCATTTTTATGCCCAGTAGAGCTCCTTTTCTCCCAGAAATAGCACTGCTCTTAGGAAGAGCTCCCATTTTCTAACCAAAAGGCTGCTTTACACTCCTCAAGATCACACTTACCCCCATCAAGATGGCAGTGTCACAGAAATACCAGCTTCTGCCCCCAAAATGGGACTTTGGCTCTCCAAAACAAGACATTTTCTCCCAGAAATACCAGGACTCTTAGAAATACCTCACGTTTCATCTCAAGAATACTGCTTTCCACTCCTCAAGATCACACTGACCCCCATCACAATGGCCTTTTCTCCCACATACACCAGCTTTCTCCCAAATACACGACATTTTCTCCCACATACACCCGTTTTCTCCCAAAGATGGGACATATTCTCCCAGAAATGCCAGCTTATTCTTTAAAAAACGGCCTTTTTTTCCCAAAATACCAGCTTTCTCACAAACACCTGTCATTTTCCAACCAAGTCTGCTACTATCTCCCAGAAACAGCCGGTTTCCGAGAAATACCTGACGTTTGCTCTCCCAAATACCACTCGACACTCCTCCAGAGGACATTGTCTCCCCTATTTACCACGTTTTCTCCCCAAGAGACCACTTGGCACACCAAAAAGACCACCGTTGCTCTCCAGTACAAGATATTCTTTCCCACCGGTTCCCACTTTTCTCCCCCAGCTATGTCATTTCCTCCCAGAAATGCCACTTTTCCCTTGGAAATTTCACCTTCTCTTCCAAAAAGAGGAGATTTGCTCCCAGAAATACCCCTTCTCTTACAACTGCCACACGCTTTCTCCCCAAAAAGCCTCCATGACAATGCCAAATGGGACACTTGCAGCCAAGAAGAGGACACCTTCTCTCAGAAAGACCACTTTTCTCCCCAAGAGAGGAGATTTTCTCCCAATTGGATGACATTTGCTGTAAGAAAGACCTGTTTTCTTCCCTCAAGAGGACATTGTCTTTCCCACTGAGGACATTTTCTCCCAGAAGTGCCGCTACTCTGTGAAACACCTCCATTTCCTCCCAAATCTACTCCATGACACGCCTCAGGATGACACTTACTCCCCGATTTGGGGCATTTTCTCCCAGAAATACCACTTCTCTCCCAAAGGGATGGCCTTTTCCCTCTCTAGCATCTGTTTCCTCACCAATACCTGGCATTTTCTCCCAGAAACACCAGCTTTCTCACACATACATCACCTTCCCCCCCCCACATCAGACCTCTTCTCCCAGAAATACCAGGACGCTGCTGAATATTTCCCATTTCCTCCGGAACATACAGCATTACACTCCGCAAGAGGACAGTTTCTTTCAGAAATGTGGCATTTTATCGCAGATACACCATTTTTATGCCCAGTAGAGCTCCTTTTCTCCCAGAAATAGCACTGCTCTTAGGAAGAGCTCCCATTTTCTAACCAAAATTCTGCTTTACACTCCTCAAGATCACACTTACCCCCATCAAGATGGCAGTGTCACAGAAATACCAGCTTCTGCCCCCAAAATGGGACTTTGGCTCTCCAAAACAAGACATTTTCTCCCAGAAATACCAGGACTCTTAGAAATACCTCACGTTTCATCTCAAGAATACTGCTTTCCACTCCTCAAGATCACACTGACCCCCATCACAATGGCCTTTTCTCCCACATACACCAGCTTTCTCCCAAATACACGACATTTTCTCCCACATACACCCGTTTTCTCCCAAAGATGGGACATATTCTCCCAGAAATGCCAGCTTATTCTTTAAAAAACGGCCTTTTTTTCCCCAAAATACCAGCTTTCTCACAAACACCTGCCATTTTCCAACCAAGTCTGCTACTATCTCCCAGAAACAGCCGGTTTCCGAGAAATGCCTGACGTTTGCTCTCCCAAATACTACTCGACACTCCTCCAGAGGACATTGTCTCCCCTATTTACCACGTTGTCTCCCCAAGAGACCACTTGGCACACCAAAAAGACCACCGTTGCTCTCCAGTACAAGATATTCTTTCCCACCGGTTCCCACTTTTCTCCCCCAGCTATGTCATTTCCTCCCAGAAATGCCACTTTTCCCTTGGAAATTTCACCTTCTCTTCCAAAAAGAGGAGATTTGCTCCCAGAAATACCCCTTCTCTTACAACTGCCACACGCTTTCTCCCCAAAAAGCCTCCATGACAATGCCAAATGGGACACTTGCAGCCAAGAAGAGGACACCTTCTCTCAGAAAGACCACTTTTCTCCCCAAGAGAGGAGATTTTCTCCCAATTGGATGACATTTGCTGTAAGAAAGACCTGTTTTCTTCCCTCAAGAGGACATTGTCTTTCCCACTGAGGACATTTTCTCCCAGAAGTGCCGCTACTCTGTGAAACACCTCCATTTCCTCCCAAATCTACTCCATGACACGCCTCAGGATGACACTTACTCCCCGATTTGGGGCATTTTCTCCCAGAAATACCACTTCTCTCCCAAAGGGATGGCCTTTTCCCTCTCTAGCATCTGTTTCCTCACCAATACCTGGCATTTTCTCCCAGAAACACCAGCTTTCTCACACATACATCACCTTCCCCCCCCCACATCAGACCTCTTCTCCCAGAAATACCAGGACTCTGCTGAATATTTCCCATTTCCTCCGGAACATACAGCATTGCACTCCGCAAGAGGACAGTTTCTTTCAGAAATGTGGCATTTTATCGCAGATACACCATTTTTATGCCCAGTAGAGCTCCTTTTCTCCCAGAAATAGCACTGCTCTTAGGAAGAGCTCCCATTTTCTAACCAAAAGGCTGCTTTACACTCCTCAAGATCACACTTACCCCCATCAAGATGGCAGTGTCACAGAAATACCAGCTTCTGCCCCCAAAATGGGACTTTGGCTCTCCAAAACAAGACATTTTCTCCCAGAAATACCAGGACTCTTAGCAATACCTCACGTTTCATCTCAAGAATACTGCTTTCCACTCCTCAAGATCACACTGACCCCCATCACAATGGCCTTTTCTCCCACATACACCAGCTTTCTCCCAAATACACGACATTTTCTCCCACATACACCCGTTTTCTCCCAAAGATGGGACATATTCTCCCAGAAATGCCAGCTTATTCTTTAAAAAACGGCCTTTTTTTCCCAAAATACCAGCTTTCTCACAAACACCTGTCATTTTCCAACCAAGTCTGCTACTATCTCCCAGAAACAGCCGGTTTCCGAGAAATACCTGACGTTTGCTCTCCCAAATACCACTCGACACTCCTCCAGAGGACATTGTCTCCCCTATTTACCACGTTGTCTCCCCAAGAGACCACTTGGCACACCAAAAAGACCGCCGTTGCTCTCCAGTACAAGATATTCTTTCCCACCGGTTCCCACTTTTCTCCCCCAGCTATGTCATTTCCTCCCAGAAATGCCACTTTCCCCTTGGAAATTTCACCTTCTCTTCCAAAAAGAGGAGATTTGCTCCCAGAAATACCCCTTCTCTTACAACTGCCACACGCTTTCTCCCCAAAAAGCCTCCATGACAATGCCAAATGGGACACTTGCAGCCAAGAAGAGGACACCTTCTCTCAGAAAGACCACTTTTCTCCCCAAGAGAGGAGATTTTCTCCCAATTGGATGACATTTGCTGTAAGAAAGACCTGTTTTCTTCCCTCAAGAGGACATTGTCTTTCCCACTGAGGACATTTTCTCCCAGAAGTGCCGCTACTCTGTGAAACACCTCCATTTCCTCCCAAATCTACTCCATGACACGCCTCAGGATGACACTTACTCCCCGATTTGGGGCATTTTCTCCCAGAAATACCACTTCTCTCCCAAAGGGATGGCCTTTTCCCTCTCTAGCATCTGTTTCCTCACCAATACCTGGCATTTTCTCCCAGAAACACCAGCTTTCTCACACATACATCACCTTCCCCCCCCCACATCAGACCTCTTCTCCCAGAAATACCAGGACTCTGCTGAATATTTCCCATTTCCTCCGGAACATACAGCATTGCACTCCGCAAGAGGACAGTTTCTTTCAGAAATGTGGCATTTTATCGCAGATACACCATTTTTATGCCCAGTAGAGCTCCTTTTCTCCCAGAAATAGCACTGCTCTTAGGAAGAGCTCCCATTTTCTAACCAAAAGGCTGCTTTACACTCCTCAAGATCACACTTACCCCCATCAAGATGGCAGTGTCACAGAAATACCAGCTTCTGCCCCCAAAATGGGACTTTGGCTCTCCAAAACAAGACATTTTCTCCCAGAAATACCAGGACTCTTAGAAATACCTCACGTTTCATCTCAAGAATACTGCTTTCCACTCATCAAGATCACACTGACCCCCATCACAATGGCCTTTTCTCCCACATACACCAGCTTTCTCCCAAATACACGACATTTTCTCCCACATACACCCGTTTTCTCCCAAAGATGGGACATATTCTCCCAGAAATGCCAGCTTATTCTTTAAAAAACGGCCTTTTTTTTCCCCAAAATACCAGCTTTCTCACAAACACCTGCCATTTTCCAACCAAGTCTGCTACTATCTCCCAGAAACAGCCGGTTTCCGAGAAATGCCTGACGTTTGCTCTCCCAAATACCACTCGACACTCCTCCAGAGGACATTGTCTCCCCTATTTACCACGTTGTCTCCCCAAGAGACCACTTGGCACACCAAAAAGACCACCGTTGCTCTCCAGTACAAGATATTCTTTCCCACCGGTTCCCACTTTTCTCCCCCAGCTATGTCATTTCCTCCCAGAAATGCCACTTTTCCCTTGGAAATTTCACCTTCTCTTCCAAAAAGAGGAGATTTGCTCCCAGAAATACCCCTTCTCTTACAACTGCCACACGCTTTCTCCCCAAAAAGCCTCCATGACAATGCCAAATGGGACACTTGCAGCCAAGAAGAGGACACCTTCTCTCAGAAAGACCACTTTTCTCCCCAAGAGAGGAGATTTTCTCCCAATTGGATGACATTTGCTGTAAGAAAGACCTGTTTTCTTCCCTCAAGAGGACATTGTCTTTCCCACTGAGGACATTTTCTCCCAGAAGTGCCGCTACTCTGTGAAACACCTCCATTTCCTCCCAAATCTACTCCATGACACGCCTCAGGATGACACTTACTCCCCGATTTGGGGCATTTTCTCCCAGAAATACCACTTCTCTCCCAAAGGGATGGCCTTTTCCCTCTCTAGCATCTGTTTCCTCACCAATACCTGGCATTTTCTCCCAGAAACACCAGCTTTCTCACACATACATCACCTTCCCCCCCCCACATCAGACCTCTTCTCCCAGAAATACCAGGACTCTGCTGAATATTTCCCATTTCCTCCGGAACATACAGCATTGCACTCCGCAAGAGGACAGTTTCTTTCAGAAATGTGGCATTTTATCGCAGATACACCATTTTTATGCCCAGTAGAGCTCCTTTTCTCCCAGAAATAGCACTGCTCTTAGGAAGAGCTCCCATTTTCTAACCAAAAGGCTGCTTTACACTCCTCAAGATCACACTTACCCCCATCAAGATGGCAGTGTCACAGAAATACCAGCTTCTGCCCCCAAAATGGGACTTTGGCTCTCCAAAACAAGACATTTTCTCCCAGAAATACCAGGACTCTTAGAAATACCTCACGTTTCATCTCAAGAATACTGCTTTCCACTCATCAAGATCACACTGACCCCCATCACAATGGCCTTTTCTCCCACATACACCAGCTTTCTCCCAAATACACGACATTTTCTCCCACATACACCCGTTTTCTCCCAAAGATGGGACATATTCTCCCAGAAATGCCAGCTTATTCTTTAAAAAACGGCCTTTTTTTTCCCCAAAATACCAGCTTTCTCACAAACACCTGCCATTTTCCAACCAAGTCTGCTACTATCTCCCAGAAACAGCCGGTTTCCGAGAAATGCCTGACGTTTGCTCTCCCAAATACTACTCGACACTCCTCCAGAGGACATTGTCTCCCCTATTTACCACGTTGCCTCCCCAAGAGACCACTTGGCACACCAAAAAGACCGCCGTTGCTCTCCAGTACAAGATATTCTTTCCCACCGGTTCCCACTTTTCTCCCCCAGCTATGTCATTTCCTCCCAGAAATGCCACTTTCCCCTTGGAAATTTCACCTTCTCTTCCAAAAAGAGGAGATTTGCTCCCAGAAATACCCCTTCTCTTACAACTGCCACACGCTTTCTCCCCAAAAAGCCTCCATGACAATGCCAAATGGGACACTTGCAGCCAAGAAGAGGACACCTTCTCTCAGAAAGACCACTTTTCTCCCCAAGAGAGGAGATTTTCTCCCAATTGGATGACATTTGCTGTAAGAAAGACCTGTTTTCTTCCCTCAAGAGGACATTGTCTTTCCCACTGAGGACATTTTCTCCCAGAAGTGCCGCTACTCTGTGAAACACCTCCATTTCCTCCCAAATCTACTCCATGACACGCCTCAGGATGACACTTACTCCCCGATTTGGGGCATTTTCTCCCAGAAATACCACTTCTCTCCCAAAGGGATGGCCTTTTCCCTCTCTAGCATCTGTTTCCTCACCAATACCTGGCATTTTCTCCCAGAAACACCAGCTTTCTCACACATACATCACCTTCCCCCCCCCACATCAGACCTCTTCTCCCAGAAATACCAGGACTCTGCTGAATATTTCCCATTTCCTCCGGAACATACAGCATTGCACTCCGCAAGAGGACAGTTTCTTTCAGAAATGTGGCATTTTATCGCAGATACACCATTTTTATGCCCAGTAGAGCTCCTTTTCTCCCAGAAATAGCACTGCTCTTAGGAAGAGCTCCCATTTTCTAACCAAAAGGCTGCTTTACACTCCTCAAGATCACACTTACCCCCATCAAGATGGCAGTGTCACAGAAATACCAGCTTCTGCCCCCAAAATGGGACTTTGGCTCTCCAAAACAAGACATTTTCTCCCAGAAATACCAGGACTCTTAGAAATACCTCACGTTTCATCTCAAGAATACTGCTTTCCACTCCTCAAGATCACACTGACCCCCATCACAATGGCCTTTTCTCCCACATACACCAGCTTTCTCCCAAATACACGACATTTTCTCCCACATACACCCGTTTTCTCCCAAAGATGGGACATATTCTCCCAGAAATGCCAGCTTATTCTTTAAAAAACGGCCTTTTTTTTCCCCAAAATACCAGCTTTCTCACAAACACCTGCCATTTTCCAACCAAGTCTGCTACTATCTCCCAGAAACAGCCGGTTTCCGAGAAATGCCTGACGTTTGCTCTCCCAAATACTACTCGACACTCCTCCAGAGGACATTGTCTCCCCTATTTACCACGTTGCCTCCCCAAGAGACCACTTGGCACACCAAAAAGACCGCCGTTGCTCTCCAGTACAAGATATTCTTTCCCACCGGTTCCCACTTTTCTCCCCCAGCTATGTCATTTCCTCCCAGAAATGCCACTTTCCCCTTGGAAATTTCACCTTCTCTTCCAAAAAGAGGAGATTTGCTCCCAGAAATACCCCTTCTCTTACAACTGCCACACGCTTTCTCCCCAAAAAGCCTCCATGACAATGCCAAATGGGACACTTGCAGCCAAGAAGAGGACACCTTCTCTCAGAAAGACCACTTTTCTCCCCAAGAGAGGAGATTTTCTCCCAATTGGATGACATTTGCTGTAAGAAAGACCTGTTTTCTTCCCTCAAGAGGACATTGTCTTTCCCACTGAGGACATTTTCTCCCAGAAGTGCCGCTACTCTGTGAAACACCTCCATTTCCTCCCAAATCTACTCCATGACACGCCTCAGGATGACACTTACTCCCCGATTTGGGGCATTTTCTCCCAGAAATACCACTTCTCTCCCAAAGGGATGGCCTTTTCCCTCTCTAGCATCTGTTTCCTCACCAATACCTGGCATTTTCTCCCAGAAACACCAGCTTTCTCACACATACATCACCTTCCCCCCCCCACATCAGACCTCTTCTCCCAGAAATACCAGGACTCTGCTGAATATTTCCCATTTCCTCCGGAACATACAGCATTGCACTCCGCAAGAGGACAGTTTCTTTCAGAAATGTGGCATTTTATCGCAGATACACCATTTTTATGCCCAGTAGAGCTCCTTTTCTCCCAGAAATAGCACTGCTCTTAGGAAGAGCTCCCATTTTCTAACCAAAAGGCTGCTTTACACTCCTCAAGATCACACTTACCCCCATCAAGATGGCAGTGTCACAGAAATACCAGCTTCTGCCCCCAAAATGGGACTTTGGCTCTCCAAAACAAGACATTTTCTCCCAGAAATACCAGGACTCTTAGAAATACCTCACGTTTCATCTCAAGAATACTGCTTTCCACTCCTCAAGATCACACTGACCCCCATCACAATGGCCTTTTCTCCCACATACACCAGCTTTCTCCCAAATACACGACATTTTCTCCCACATACACCCGTTTTCTCCCAAAGATGGGACATATTCTCCCAGAAATGCCAGCTTATTCTTTAAAAAACGGCCTTTTTTTTCCCGAAAATACCAGCTTTCTCACAAACACCTGCCATTTTCCAACCAAGTCTGCTACTATCTCCCAGAAACAGCCGGTTTCCGAGAAATGCCTGACGTTTGCTCTCCCAAATACTACTTGACACTCCTCCAGAGGACATTGTCTCCCCTATTTACCACGTTGTCTCCCCAAGAGACCACTTGGCACACCAAAAAGACCGCCGTTGCTCTCCAGTACAAGATATTCTTTCCCACCGGTTCCCACTTTTCTCCCCCAGCTATGTCATTTCCTCCCAGAAATGCCACTTTCCCCTTGGAAATTTCACCTTCTCTTCCAAAAAGAGGAGATTTGCTCCCAGAAATACCCCTTCTCTTACAACTGCCACACGCTTTCTCCCCAAAAAGCCTCCATGACAATGCCAAATGGGACACTTGCAGCCAAGAAGAGGACACCTTCTCTCAGAAAGACCACTTTTCTCCCCAAGAGAGGAGATTTTCTCCCAATTGGATGACATTTGCTGTAAGAAAGACCTGTTTTCTTCCCTCAAGAGGACATTGTCTTTCCCACTGAGGACATTTTCTCCCAGAAGTGCCGCTACTCTGTGAAACACCTCCATTTCCTCCCAAATCTACTCCATGACACGCCTCAGGATGACACTTACTCCCCGATTTGGGGCATTTTCTCCCAGAAATACCACTTCTCTCCCAAAGGGATGGCCTTTTCCCTCTCTAGCATCTGTTTCCTCACCAATACCTGGCATTTTCTCCCAGAAACACCAGCTTTCTCACACATACATCACCTTCCCCCCCCCACATCAGACCTCTTCTCCCAGAAATACCAGGACTCTGCTGAATATTTCCCATTTCCTCCGGAACATACAGCATTGCACTCCGCAAGAGGACAGTTTCTTTCAGAAATGTGGCATTTTATCGCAGATACACCATTTTTATGCCCAGTAGAGCTCCTTTTCTCCCAGAAATAGCACTGCTCTTAGGAAGAGCTCCCATTTTCTAACCAAAAGGCTGCTTTACACTCCTCAAGATCACACTTACCCCCATCAAGATGGCAGTGTCACAGAAATACCAGCTTCTGCCCCCAAAATGGGACTTTGGCTCTCCAAAACAAGACATTTTCTCCCAGAAATACCAGGACTCTTAGAAATACCTCACGTTTCATCTCAAGAATACTGCTTTCCACTCCTCAAGATCACACTGACCCCCATCACAATGGCCTTTTCTCCCACATACACCAGCTTTCTCCCAAATACACGACATTTTCTCCCACATACACCCGTTTTCTCCCAAAGATGGGACATATTCTCCCAGAAATGCCAGCTTATTCTTTAAAAAACGGCCTTTTTTTTCCCGAAAATACCAGCTTTCTCACAAACACCTGCCATTTTCCAACCAAGTCTGCTACTATCTCCCAGAAACAGCCGGTTTCCGAGAAATGCCTGACGTTTGCTCTCCCAAATACTACTCGACACTCCTCCAGAGGACATTGTCTCCCCTATTTACCACGTTGTCTCCCCAAGAGACCACTTGGCACACCAAAAAGACCACCGTTGCTCTCCAGTACAAGATATTCTTTCCCACCGGTTCCCACTTTTCTCCCCCAGCTATGTCATTTCCTCCCAGAAATGCCACTTTCCCCTTGGAAATTTCACCTTCTCTTCCAAAAAGAGGAGATTTGCTCCCAGAAATACCCCTTCTCTTACAACTGCCACACGCTTTCTCCCCAAAAAGCCTCCATGACAATGCCAAATGGGACACTTGCAGCCAAGAAGAGGACACCTTCTCTCAGAAAGACCACTTTTCTCCCCAAGAGAGGAGATTTTCTCCCAATTGGATGACATTTGCTGTAAGAAAGACCTGTTTTCTTCCCTCAAGAGGACATTGTCTTTCCCACTGAGGACATTTTCTCCCAGAAGTGCCGCTACTCTGTGAAACACCTCCATTTCCTCCCAAATCTACTCCATGACACGCCTCAGGATGACACTTACTCCCCGATTTGGGGCATTTTCTCCCAGAAATACCACTTCTCTCCCAAAGGGATGGCCTTTTCCCTCTCTAGCATCTGTTTCCTCACCAATACCTGGCATTTTCTCCCAGAAACACCAGCTTTCTCACACATACATCACCTTCCCCCCCCCACATCAGACCTCTTCTCCCAGAAATACCAGGACTCTGCTGAATATTTCCCATTTCCTCTGGAACATACAGCATTGCACTCCGCAAGAGGACAGTTTCTTTCAGAAATGTGGCATTTTATCGCAGATACACCATTTTTATGCCCAGTAGAGCTCCTTTTCTCCCAGAAATAGCACTGCTCTTAGGAAGAGCTCCCATTTTCTAACCAAAAGGCTGCTTTACACTCCTCAAGATCACACTTACCCCCATCAAGATGGCAGTGTCACAGAAATACCAGCTTCTGCCCCCAAAATGGGACTTTGGCTCTCCAAAACAAGACATTTTCTCCCAGAAATACCAGGACTCTTAGAAATACCTCACGTTTCATCTCAAGAATACTGCTTTCCACTCCTCAAGATCACACTGACCCCCATCACAATGGCCTTTTCTCCCACATACACCAGCTTTCTCCCAAATACACGACATTTTCTCCCACATACACCCGTTTTCTCCCAAAGATGGGACATATTCTCCCAGAAATGCCAGCTTATTCTTTAAAAAACGGCCTTTTTTTTCCCGAAAATACCAGCTTTCTCACAAACACCTGCCATTTTCCAACCAAGTCTGCTACTATCTCCCAGAAACAGCCGGTTTCCGAGAAATGCCTGACGTTTGCTCTCCCAAATACTACTCGACACTCCTCCAGAGGACATTGTCTCCCCTATTTACCACGTTGTCTCCCCAAGAGACCACTTGGCACACCAAAAAGACCACCGTTGCTCTCCAGTACAAGATATTCTTTCCCACCGCTTCCCACTTTTCTCCCCCAGCTATGTCATTTCCTCCCAGAAATGCCACTTTTCCCTTGGAAATTTCACCTTCTCTTCCAAAAAGAGGAGATTTGCTCCCAGAAATACCCCTTCTCTTACAACTGCCACACGCTTTCTCCCCAAAAAGCCTCCATGACAATGCCAAATGGGACACTTGCAGCCAAGAAGAGGACACCTTCTCTCAGAAAGACCACTTTTCTCCCCAAGAGAGGAGATTTTCTCCCAATTGGATGACATTTGCTGTAAGAAAGACCTGTTTTCTTCCCTCAAGAGGACATTGTCTTTCCCACTGAGGACATTTTCTCCCAGAAGTGCCGCTACTCTTTGAAACACCTCCATTTCCTCCCAAATCTACTCCATGACACGCCTCAGGATGACACTTACTCCCCGATTTGGGGCATTTTCTCTCTCAGAAATACCACTTCTCTCCCAAAGGGATGGCCTTTTCCCTCTCTAGCATCTGTTTCCTCACCAATACCTGGCATTTTCTCCCAGAAACACCAGCTTTCTCACACATACATCACCTTCCCCCCCCCACATCAGACCTCTTCTCCCAGAAATACCAGGACTCTGCTGAATATTTCCCATTTCCTCCGGAACATACAGCATTGCACTCCGCAAGAGGACAGTTTCTTTCAGAAATGTGGCATTTTATCGCAGATACACCATTTTTATGCCCAGTAGAGCTCCTTTTCTCCCAGAAATAGCACTGCTCTTAGGAAGAGCTCCCATTTTCTAACCAAAAGGCTGCTTTACACTCCTCAAGATCACACTTACCCCCATCAAGATGGCAGTGTCACAGAAATACCAGCTTCTGCCCCCAAAATGGGACTTTGGCTCTCCAAAACAAGACATTTTCTCCCAGAAATACCAGGACTCTTAGAAATACCTCACGTTTCATCTCAAGAATACTGCTTTCCACTCCTCAAGATCACACTGACCCCCATCACAATGGCCTTTTCTCCCACATACACCAGCTTTCTCCCAAATACACGACATTTTCTCCCACATACACCCGTTTTCTCCCAAAGATGGGACATATTCTCCCAGAAATGCCAGCTTATTCTTTAAAAAACGGCCTTTTTTTTCCCGAAAATACCAGCTTTCTCACAAACACCTGCCATTTTCCAACCAAGTCTGCTACTATCTCCCAGAAACAGCCGGTTTCCGAGAAATGCCTGACGTTTGCTCTCCCAAATACTACTCGACACTCCTCCAGAGGACATTGTCTCCCCTATTTACCACGTTGTCTCCCCAAGAGACCACTTGGCACACCAAAAAGACCACCGTTGCTCTCCAGTACAAGATATTCTTTCCCACCGCTTCCCACTTTTCTCCCCCAGCTATGTCATTTCCTCCCAGAAATGCCACTTTTCCCTTGGAAATTTCACCTTCTCTTCCAAAAAGAGGAGATTTGCTCCCAGAAATACCCCTTCTCTTACAACTGCCACACGCTTTCTCCCCAAAAAGCCTCCATGACAATGCCAAATGGGACACTTGCAGCCAAGAAGAGGACACCTTCTCTCAGAAAGACCACTTTTCTCCCCAAGAGAGGAGATTTTCTCCCAATTGGATGACATTTGCTGTAAGAAAGACCTGTTTTCTTCCCTCAAGAGGACATTGTCTTTCCCACTGAGGACATTTTCTCCCAGAAGTGCCGCTACTCTGTGAAACACCTCCATTTCCTCCCAAATCTACTCCATGACACGCCTCAGGATGACACTTACTCCCCGATTTGGGGCATTTTCTCCCAGAAATACCACTTCTCTCCCAAAGGGATGGCCTTTTCCCTCTCTAGCATCTGTTTCCTCACCAATACCTGGCATTTTCTCCCAGAAACACCAGCTTTCTCACACATACATCACCTTCCCCCCCCCACATCAGACCTCTTCTCCCAGAAATACCAGGACTCTGCTGAATATTTCCCATTTCCTCCGGAACATACAGCATTGCACTCCGCAAGAGGACAGTTTCTTTCAGAAATGTGGCATTTTATCGCAGATACACCATTTTTATGCCCAGTAGAGCTCCTTTTCTCCCAGAAATAGCACTGCTCTTAGGAAGAGCTCCCATTTTCTAACCAAAAGGCTGCTTTACACTCCTCAAGATCACACTTACCCCCATCAAGATGGCAGTGTCACAGAAATACCAGCTTCTGCCCCCAAAATGGGACTTTGGCTCTCCAAAACAAGACATTTTCTCCCAGAAATACCAGGACTCTTAGAAATACCTCACGTTTCATCTCAAGAATACTGCTTTCCACTCCTCAAGATCACACTGACCCCCATCACAATGGCCTTTTCTCCCACATACACCAGCTTTCTCCCAAATACACGACATTTTCTCCCACATACACCCGTTTTCTCCCAAAGATGGGACATATTCTCCCAGAAATGCCAGCTTATTCTTTAAAAAACGGCCTTTTTTTTCCCGAAAATACCAGCTTTCTCACAAACACCTGCCATTTTCCAACCAAGTCTGCTACTATCTCCCAGAAACAGCCGGTTTCCGAGAAATGCCTGACGTTTGCTCTCCCAAATACTACTTGACACTCCTCCAGAGGACATTGTCTCCCCTATTTACCACGTTGTCTCCCCAAGAGACCACTTGGCACACCAAAAAGACCGCCGTTGCTCTCCAGTACAAGATATTCTTTCCCACCGGTTCCCACTTTTCTCCCCCAGCTATGTCATTTCCTCCCAGAAATGCCACTTTCCCCTTGGAAATTTCACCTTCTCTTCCAAAAAGAGGAGATTTGCTCCCAGAAATACCCCTTCTCTTACAACTGCCACACGCTTTCTCCCCAAAAAGCCTCCATGACAATGCCAAATGGGACACTTGCAGCCAAGAAGAGGACACCTTCTCTCAGAAAGACCACTTTTCTCCCCAAGAGAGGAGATTTTCTCCCAATTGGATGACATTTGCTGTAAGAAAGACCTGTTTTCTTCCCTCAAGAGGACATTGTCTTTCCCACTGAGGACATTTTCTCCCAGAAGTGCCGCTACTCTGTGAAACACCTCCATTTCCTCCCAAATCTACTCCATGACACGCCTCAGGATGACACTTACTCCCCGATTTGGGGCATTTTCTCCCAGAAATACCACTTCTCTCCCAAAGGGATGGCCTTTTCCCTCTCTAGCATCTGTTTCCTCACCAATACCTGGCATTTTCTCCCAGAAACACCAGCTTTCTCACACATACATCACCTTCCCCCCCCCACATCAGACCTCTTCTCCCAGAAATACCAGGACTCTGCTGAATATTTCCCATTTCCTCCGGAACATACAGCATTGCACTCCGCAAGAGGACAGTTTCTTTCAGAAATGTGGCATTTTATCGCAGATACACCATTTTTATGCCCAGTAGAGCTCCTTTTCTCCCAGAAATAGCACTGCTCTTAGGAAGAGCTCCCATTTTCTAACCAAAAGGCTGCTTTACACTCCTCAAGATCACACTTACCCCCATCAAGATGGCAGTGTCACAGAAATACCAGCTTCTGCCCCCAAAATGGGACTTTGGCTCTCCAAAACAAGACATTTTCTCCCAGAAATACCAGGACTCTTAGAAATACCTCACGTTTCATCTCAAGAATACTGCTTTCCACTCCTCAAGATCACACTGACCCCCATCACAATGGCCTTTTCTCCCACATACACCAGCTTTCTCCCAAATACACGACATTTTCTCCCACATACACCCGTTTTCTCCCAAAGATGGGACATATTCTCCCAGAAATGCCAGCTTATTCTTTAAAAAACGGCCTTTTTTTTCCCGAAAATACCAGCTTTCTCACAAACACCTGCCATTTTCCAACCAAGTCTGCTACTATCTCCCAGAAACAGCCGGTTTCCGAGAAATGCCTGACGTTTGCTCTCCCAAATACTACTCGACACTCCTCCAGAGGACATTGTCTCCCCTATTTACCACGTTGTCTCCCCAAGAGACCACTTGGCACACCAAAAAGACCACCGTTGCTCTCCAGTACAAGATATTCTTTCCCACCGGTTCCCACTTTTCTCCCCCAGCTATGTCATTTCCTCCCAGAAATGCCACTTTCCCCTTGGAAATTTCACCTTCTCTTCCAAAAAGAGGAGATTTGCTCCCAGAAATACCCCTTCTCTTACAACTGCCACACGCTTTCTCCCCAAAAAGCCTCCATGACAATGCCAAATGGGACACTTGCAGCCAAGAAGAGGACACCTTCTCTCAGAAAGACCACTTTTCTCCCCAAGAGAGGAGATTTTCTCCCAATTGGATGACATTTGCTGTAAGAAAGACCTGTTTTCTTCCCTCAAGAGGACATTGTCTTTCCCACTGAGGACATTTTCTCCCAGAAGTGCCGCTACTCTGTGAAACACCTCCATTTCCTCCCAAATCTACTCCATGACACGCCTCAGGATGACACTTACTCCCCGATTTGGGGCATTTTCTCCCAGAAATACCACTTCTCTCCCAAAGGGATGGCCTTTTCCCTCTCTAGCATCTGTTTCCTCACCAATACCTGGCATTTTCTCCCAGAAACACCAGCTTTCTCACACATACATCACCTTCCCCCCCCCACATCAGACCTCTTCTCCCAGAAATACCAGGACTCTGCTGAATATTTCCCATTTCCTCCGGAACATACAGCATTGCACTCCGCAAGAGGACAGTTTCTTTCAGAAATGTGGCATTTTATCGCAGATACACCATTTTTATGCCCAGTAGAGCTCCTTTTCTCCCAGAAATAGCACTGCTCTTAGGAAGAGCTCCCATTTTCTAACCAAAAGGCTGCTTTACACTCCTCAAGATCACACTTACCCCCATCAAGATGGCAGTGTCACAGAAATACCAGCTTCTGCCCCCAAAATGGGACTTTGGCTCTCCAAAACAAGACATTTTCTCCCAGAAATACCAGGACTCTTAGAAATACCTCACGTTTCATCTCAAGAATACTGCTTTCCACTCCTCAAGATCACACTGACCCCCATCACAATGGCCTTTTCTCCCACATACACCAGCTTTCTCCCAAATACACGACATTTTCTCCCACATACACCCGTTTTCTCCCAAAGATGGGACATATTCTCCCAGAAATGCCAGCTTATTCTTTAAAAAACGGCCTTTTTTTTCCCGAAAATACCAGCTTTCTCACAAACACCTGCCATTTTCCAACCAAGTCTGCTACTATCTCCCAGAAACAGCCGGTTTCCGAGAAATGCCTGACGTTTGCTCTCCCAAATACTACTCGACACTCCTCCAGAGGACATTGTCTCCCCTATTTACCACGTTGTCTCCCCAAGAGACCACTTGGCACACCAAAAAGACCACCGTTGCTCTCCAGTACAAGATATTCTTTCCCACCGCTTCCCACTTTTCTCCCCCAGCTATGTCATTTCCTCCCAGAAATGCCACTTTTCCCTTGGAAATTTCACCTTCTCTTCCAAAAAGAGGAGATTTGCTCCCAGAAATACCCCTTCTCTTACAACTGCCACACGCTTTCTCCCCAAAAAGCCTCCATGACAATGCCAAATGGGACACTTGCAGCCAAGAAGAGGACACCTTCTCTCAGAAAGACCACTTTTCTCCCCAAGAGAGGAGATTTTCTCCCAATTGGATGACATTTGCTGTAAGAAAGACCTGTTTTCTTCCCTCAAGAGGACATTGTCTTTCCCACTGAGGACATTTTCTCCCAGAAGTGCCGCTACTCTGTGAAACACCTCCATTTCCTCCCAAATCTACTCCATGACACGCCTCAGGATGACACTTACTCCCCGATTTGGGGCATTTTCTCTCTCAGAAATACCACTTCTCTCCCAAAGGGATGGCCTTTTCCCTCTCTAGCATCTGTTTCCTCACCAATACCTGGCATTTTCTCCCAGAAACACCAGCTTTCTCACACATACATCACCTTCCCCCCCCCACATCAGACCTCTTCTCCCAGAAATACCAGGACTCTGCTGAATATTTCCCATTTCCTCCAGAACATACAGCATTACACTCCGCAAGAGGACAGTTTCTTTCAGAAATGTGGCATTTTATCGCAGATACACCATTTTTATGCCCAGTAGAGCTCCTTTTCTCCCAGAAATAGCACTGCTCTTAGGAAGAGCTCCCATTTTCTAACCAAAAGGCTGCTTTACACTCCTCAAGATCACACTTACCCCCATCAAGATGGCAGTGTCACAGAAATACCAGCTTCTGCCCCCAAAATGGGACTTTGGCTCTCCAAAACAAGACATTTTCTCCCAGAAATACCAGGACTCTTAGAAATACCTCACGTTTCATCTCAAGAATACTGCTTTCCACTCCTCAAGATCACACTGACCCCCATCACAATGGCCTTTTCTCCCACATACACCAGCTTTCTCCCAAATACACGACATTTTCTCCCACATACACCCGTTTTCTCCCAAAGATGGGACATATTCTCCCAGAAATGCCAGCTTATTCTTTAAAAAACGGCCTTTTTTTTCCCCAAAATACCAGCTTTCTCACAAACACCTGCCATTTTCCAACCAAGTCTGCTACTATCTCCCAGAAACAGCCGGTTTCCGAGAAATGCCTGACGTTTGCTCTCCCAAATACTACTTGACACTCCTCCAGAGGACATTGTCTCCCCTATTTACCACGTTGTCTCCCCAAGAGACCACTTGGCACACCAAAAAGACCACCGTTGCTCTCCAGTACAAGATATTCTTTCCCACCGGTTCCCACTTTTCTCCCCCAGCTATGTCATTTCCTCCCAGAAATGCCACTTTTCCCTTGGAAATTTCACCTTCTCTTCCAAAAAGAGGAGATTTGCTCCCAGAAATACCCCTTCTCTTACAACTGCCACACGCTTTCTCCCCAAAAAGCCTCCATGACAATGCCAAATGGGACACTTGCAGCCAAGAAGAGGACACCTTCTCTCAGAAAGACCACTTTTCTCCCCAAGAGAGGAGATTTTCTCCCAATTGGATGACATTTGCTGTAAGAAAGACCTGTTTTCTTCCCTCAAGAGGACATTGTCTTTCCCACTGAGGACATTTTCTCCCAGAAGT
The DNA here is from genome assembly GCF_987193195.1 of Phasianus colchicus. Taxonomy (NCBI): domain Eukaryota; kingdom Metazoa; phylum Chordata; class Aves; order Galliformes; family Phasianidae; genus Phasianus; species Phasianus colchicus. The sequence continues at coordinate 409,485 of NC_143449.1, forward strand.
GCCGCTACTCTGTGAAACACCTCCATTTCCTCCCAAATCTACTCCATGACACGCCTCAGGATGACACTTACTCCCCGATTTGGGGCATTTTCTCCCAGAAATACCACTTCTCTCCCAAAGGGATGGCCTTTTCCCTCTCTAGCATCTGTTTCCTCACCAATACCTGGCATTTTCTCCCAGAAACACCAGCTTTCTCACACATACATCACCTTCCCCCCCCCACATCAGACCTCTTCTCCCAGAAATACCAGGACTCTGCTGAATATTTCCCATTTCCTCCGGAACATACAGCATTACACTCCGCAAGAGGACAGTTTCTTTCAGAAATGTGGCATTTTATCGCAGATACACCATTTTTATGCCCAGTAGAGCTCCTTTTCTCCCAGAAATAGCACTGCTCTTAGGAAGAGCTCCCATTTTCTAACCAAAAGGCTGCTTTACACTCCTCAAGATCACACTTACCCCCATCAAGATGGCAGTGTCACAGAAATACCAGCTTCTGCCCCCAAAATGGGACTTTGGCTCTCCAAAACAAGACATTTTCTCCCAGAAATACCAGGACTCTTAGAAATACCTCACGTTTCATCTCAAGAATACTGCTTTCCACTCCTCAAGATCACACTGACCCCCATCACAATGGCCTTTTCTCCCACATACACCAGCTTTCTCCCAAATACACGACATTTTCTCCCACATACACCCGTTTTCTCCCAAAGATGGGACATATTCTCCCAGAAATGCCAGCTTATTCTTTAAAAAACGGCCTTTTTTTTCCCGAAAATACCAGCTTTCTCACAAACACCTGCCATTTTCCAACCAAGTCTGCTACTATCTCCCAGAAACAGCCGGTTTCCGAGAAATGCCTGACGTTTGCTCTCCCAAATACTACTCGACACTCCTCCAGAGGACATTGTCTCCCCTATTTACCACGTTGTCTCCCCAAGAGACCACTTGGCACACCAAAAAGACCACCGTTGCTCTCCAGTACAAGATATTCTTTCCCACCGGTTCCCACTTTTCTCCCCCAGCTATGTCATTTCCTCCCAGAAATGCCACTTTTCCCTTGGAAATTTCACCTTCTCTTCCAAAAAGAGGAGATTTGCTCCCAGAAATACCCCTTCTCTTACAACTGCCACACGCTTTCTCCCCAAAAAGCCTCCATGACAATGCCAAATGGGACACTTGCAGCCAAGAAGAGGACACCTTCTCTCAGAAAGACCACTTTTCTCCCCAAGAGAGGAGATTTTCTCCCAATTGGATGACATTTGCTGTAAGAAAGACCTGTTTTCTTCCCTCAAGAGGACATTGTCTTTCCCACTGAGGACATTTTCTCCCAGAAGTGCCGCTACTCTTTGAAACACCTCCATTTCCTCCCAAATCTACTCCATGACACGCCTCAGGATGACACTTACTCCCCGATTTGGGGCATTTTCTCTCTCAGAAATACCACTTCTCTCCCAAAGGGATGGCCTTTTCCCTCTCTAGCATCTGTTTCCTCACCAATACCTGGCATTTTCTCCCAGAAACACCAGCTTTCTCACACATACATCACCTTCCCCCCCCCACATCAGACCTCTTCTCCCAGAAATACCAGGACTCTGCTGAATATTTCCCATTTCCTCCGGAACATACAGCATTGCACTCCGCAAGAGGACAGTTTCTTTCAGAAATGTGGCATTTTATCGCAGATACACCATTTTTATGCCCAGTAGAGCTCCTTTTCTCCCAGAAATAGCACTGCTCTTAGGAAGAGCTCCCATTTTCTAACCAAAAGGCTGCTTTACACTCCTCAAGATCACACTTACCCCCATCAAGATGGCAGTGTCACAGAAATACCAGCTTCTGCCCCCAAAATGGGACTTTGGCTCTCCAAAACAAGACATTTTCTCCCAGAAATACCAGGACTCTTAGAAATACCTCACGTTTCATCTCAAGAATACTGCTTTCCACTCCTCAAGATCACACTGACCCCCATCACAATGGCCTTTTCTCCCACATACACCAGCTTTCTCCCAAATACACGACATTTTCTCCCACATACACCCGTTTTCTCCCAAAGATGGGACATATTCTCCCAGAAATGCCAGCTTATTCTTTAAAAAACGGCCTTTTTTTTCCCCAAAATACCAGCTTTCTCACAAACACCTGCCATTTTCCAACCAAGTCTGCTACTATCTCCCAGAAACAGCCGGTTTCCGAGAAATGCCTGACGTTTGCTCTCCCAAATACTACTCGACACTCCTCCAGAGGACATTGTCTCCCCTATTTACCACGTTGTCTCCCCAAGAGACCACTTGGCACACCAAAAAGACCACCGTTGCTCTCCAGTACAAGATATTCTTTCCCACCGGTTCCCACTTTTCTCCCCCAGCTATGTCATTTCCTCCCAGAAATGCCACTTTTCCCTTGGAAATTTCACCTTCTCTTCCAAAAAGAGGAGATTTGCTCCCAGAAATACCCCTTCTCTTACAACTGCCACACGCTTTCTCCCCAAAAAGCCTCCATGACAATGCCAAATGGGACACTTGCAGCCAAGAAGAGGACACCTTCTCTCAGAAAGACCACTTTTCTCCCCAAGAGAGGAGATTTTCTCCCAATTGGATGACATTTGCTGTAAGAAAGACCTGTTTTCTTCCCTCAAGAGGACATTGTCTTTCCCACTGAGGACATTTTCTCCCAGAAGTGCCGCTACTCTTTGAAACACCTCCATTTCCTCCCAAATCTACTCCATGACACGCCTCAGGATGACACTTACTCCCCGATTTGGGGCATTTTCTCTCTCAGAAATACCACTTCTCTCCCAAAGGGATGGCCTTTTCCCTCTCTAGCATCTGTTTCCTCACCAATACCTGGCATTTTCTCCCAGAAACACCAGCTTTCTCACACATACATCACCTTCCCCCCCCCACATCAGACCTCTTCTCCCAGAAATACCAGGACTCTGCTGAATATTTCCCATTTCCTCCGGAACATACAGCATTGCACTCCGCAAGAGGACAGTTTCTTTCAGAAATGTGGCATTTTATCGCAGATACACCATTTTTATGCCCAGTAGAGCTCCTTTTCTCCCAGAAATAGCACTGCTCTTAGGAAGAGCTCCCATTTTCTAACCAAAAGGCTGCTTTACACTCCTCAAGATCACACTTACCCCCATCAAGATGGCAGTGTCACAGAAATACCAGCTTCTGCCCCCAAAATGGGACTTTGGCTCTCCAAAACAAGACATTTTCTCCCAGAAATACCAGGACTCTTAGAAATACCTCACGTTTCATCTCAAGAATACTGCTTTCCACTCCTCAAGATCACACTGACCCCCATCACAATGGCCTTTTCTCCCACATACACCAGCTTTCTCCCAAATACACGACATTTTCTCCCACATACACCCGTTTTCTCCCAAAGATGGGACATATTCTCCCAGAAATGCCAGCTTATTCTTTAAAAAACGGCCTTTTTTTTCCCGAAAATACCAGCTTTCTCACAAACACCTGCCATTTTCCAACCAAGTCTGCTACTATCTCCCAGAAACAGCCGGTTTCCGAGAAATGCCTGACGTTTGCTCTCCCAAATACCACTCGACACTCCTCCAGAGGACATTGTCTCCCCTATTTACCACGTTGTCTCCCCAAGAGACCACTTGGCACACCAAAAAGACCACCGTTGCTCTCCAGTACAAGATATTCTTTCCCACCGCTTCCCACTTTTCTCCCCCAGCTATGTCATTTCCTCCCAGAAATGCCACTTTTCCCTTGGAAATTTCACCTTCTCTTCCAAAAAGAGGAGATTTGCTCCCAGAAATACCCCTTCTCTTACAACTGCCACACGCTTTCTCCCCAAAAAGCCTCCATGACAATGCCAAATGGGACACTTGCAGCCAAGAAGAGGACACCTTCTCTCAGAAAGACCACTTTTCTCCCCAAGAGAGGAGATTTTCTCCCAATTGGATGACATTTGCTGTAAGAAAGACCTGTTTTCTTCCCTCAAGAGGACATTGTCTTTCCCACTGAGGACATTTTCTCCCAGAAGTGCCGCTACTCTTTGAAACACCTCCATTTCCTCCCAAATCTACTCCATGACACGCCTCAGGATGACACTTACTCCCCGATTTGGGGCATTTTCTCTCTCAGAAATACCACTTCTCTCCCAAAGGGATGGCCTTTTCCCTCTCTAGCATCTGTTTCCTCACCAATACCTGGCATTTTCTCCCAGAAACACCAGCTTTCTCACACATACATCACCTTCCCCCCCCCACATCAGACCTCTTCTCCCAGAAATACCAGGACTCTGCTGAATATTTCCCATTTCCTCCGGAACATACAGCATTGCACTCCGCAAGAGGACAGTTTCTTTCAGAAATGTGGCATTTTATCGCAGATACACCATTTTTATGCCCAGTAGAGCTCCTTTTCTCCCAGAAATAGCACTGCTCTTAGGAAGAGCTCCCATTTTCTAACCAAAAGGCTGCTTTACACTCCTCAAGATCACACTTACCCCCATCAAGATGGCAGTGTCACAGAAATACCAGCTTCTGCCCCCAAAATGGGACTTTGGCTCTCCAAAACAAGACATTTTCTCCCAGAAATACCAGGACTCTTAGAAATACCTCACGTTTCATCTCAAGAATACTGCTTTCCACTCCTCAAGATCACACTGACCCCCATCACAATGGCCTTTTCTCCCACATACACCAGCTTTCTCCCAAATACACGACATTTTCTCCCACATACACCCGTTTTCTCCCAAAGATGGGACATATTCTCCCAGAAATGCCAGCTTATTCTTTAAAAAACGGCCTTTTTTTTCCCGAAAATACCAGCTTTCTCACAAACACCTGCCATTTTCCAACCAAGTCTGCTACTATCTCCCAGAAACAGCCGGTTTCCGAGAAATGCCTGACGTTTGCTCTCCCAAATACTACTCGACACTCCTCCAGAGGACATTGTCTCCCCTATTTACCACGTTGTCTCCCCAAGAGACCACTTGGCACACCAAAAAGACCACCGTTGCTCTCCAGTACAAGATATTCTTTCCCACCGGTTCCCACTTTTCTCCCCCAGCTATGTCATTTCCTCCCAGAAATGCCACTTTTCCCTTGGAAATTTCACCTTCTCTTCCAAAAAGAGGAGATTTGCTCCCAGAAATACCCCTTCTCTTACAACTGCCACACGCTTTCTCCCCAAAAAGCCTCCATGACAATGCCAAATGGGACACTTGCAGCCAAGAAGAGGACACCTTCTCTCAGAAAGACCACTTTTCTCCCCAAGAGAGGAGATTTTCTCCCAATTGGATGACATTTGCTGTAAGAAAGACCTGTTTTCTTCCCTCAAGAGGACATTGTCTTTCCCACTGAGGACATTTTCTCCCAGAAGTGCCGCTACTCTTTGAAACACCTCCATTTCCTCCCAAATCTACTCCATGACACGCCTCAGGATGACACTTACTCCCCGATTTGGGGCATTTTCTCTCTCAGAAATACCACTTCTCTCCCAAAGGGATGGCCTTTTCCCTCTCTAGCATCTGTTTCCTCACCAATACCTGGCATTTTCTCCCAGAAACACCAGCTTTCTCACACATACATCACCTTCCCCCCCCCACATCAGACCTCTTCTCCCAGAAATACCAGGACTCTGCTGAATATTTCCCATTTCCTCCGGAACATACAGCATTGCACTCCGCAAGAGGACAGTTTCTTTCAGAAATGTGGCATTTTATCGCAGATACACCATTTTTATGCCCAGTAGAGCTCCTTTTCTCCCAGAAATAGCACTGCTCTTAGGAAGAGCTCCCATTTTCTAACCAAAAGGCTGCTTTACACTCCTCAAGATCACACTTACCCCCATCAAGATGGCAGTGTCACAGAAATACCAGCTTCTGCCCCCAAAATGGGACTTTGGCTCTCCAAAACAAGACATTTTCTCCCAGAAATACCAGGACTCTTAGAAATACCTCACGTTTCATCTCAAGAATACTGCTTTCCACTCCTCTAGATCACACTGACCCCCATCACAATGGCCTTTTCTCCCACATACACCAGCTTTCTCCCAAATACACGACATTTTCTCCCACATACACCCGTTTTCTCCCAAAGATGGGACATATTCTCCCAGAAATGCCAGCTTATTCTTTAAAAAACGGCCTTTTTTTTCCCGAAAATACCAGCTTTCTCACAAACACCTGCCATTTTCCAACCAAGTCTGCTACTATCTCCCAGAAACAGCCGGTTTCCGAGAAATGCCTGACGTTTGCTCTCCCAAATACTACTCGACACTCCTCCAGAGGACATTGTCTCCCCTATTTACCACGTTGTCTCCCCAAGAGACCACTTGGCACACCAAAAAGACCACCGTTGCTCTCCAGTACAAGATATTCTTTCCCACCGGTTCCCACTTTTCTCCCCCAGCTATGTCATTTCCTCCCAGAAATGCCACTTTTCCCTTGGAAATTTCACCTTCTCTTCCAAAAAGAGGAGATTTGCTCCCAGAAATACCCCTTCTCTTACAACTGCCACACGCTTTCTCCCCAAAAAGCCTCCATGACAATGCCAAATGGGACACTTGCAGCCAAGAAGAGGACACCTTCTCTCAGAAAGACCACTTTTCTCCCCAAGAGAGGAGATTTTCTCCCAATTGGATGACATTTGCTGTAAGAAAGACCTGTTTTCTTCCCTCAAGAGGACATTGTCTTTCCCACTGAGGACATTTTCTCCCAGAAGTGCCGCTACTCTTTGAAACACCTCCATTTCCTCCCAAATCTACTCCATGACACGCCTCAGGATGACACTTACTCCCCGATTTGGGGCATTTTCTCTCTCAGAAATACCACTTCTCTCCCAAAGGGATGGCCTTTTCCCTCTCTAGCATCTGTTTCCTCACCAATACCTGGCATTTTCTCCCAGAAACACCAGCTTTCTCACACATACATCACCTTCCCCCCCCCACATCAGACCTCTTCTCCCAGAAATACCAGGACTCTGCTGAATATTTCCCATTTCCTCCGGAACATACAGCATTGCACTCCGCAAGAGGACAGTTTCTTTCAGAAATGTGGCATTTTATCGCAGATACACCATTTTTATGCCCAGTAGAGCTCCTTTTCTCCCAGAAATAGCACTGCTCTTAGGAAGAGCTCCCATTTTCTAACCAAAAGGCTGCTTTACACTCCTCAAGATCACACTTACCCCCATCAAGATGGCAGTGTCACAGAAATACCAGCTTCTGCCCCCAAAATGGGACTTTGGCTCTCCAAAACAAGACATTTTCTCCCAGAAATACCAGGACTCTTAGAAATACCTCACGTTTCATCTCAAGAATACTGCTTTCCACTCCTCAAGATCACACTGACCCCCATCACAATGGCCTTTTCTCCCACATACACCAGCTTTCTCCCAAATACACGACATTTTCTCCCACATACACCCGTTTTCTCCCAAAGATGGGACATATTCTCCCAGAAATGCCAGCTTATTCTTTAAAAAACGGCCTTTTTTTCCCCAAAATACCAGCTTTCTCACAAACACCTCTCATTTTCCAACCAAGTCTGCTACTATCTCCCAGAAACAGCCGGTTTCTGAGAAATACCTGACGTTTGCTCTCCCAAATACCACTCGACACTCCTTCAGAGGACATTGTCTCCCCTATTTACCACGTTGCCTCCCCAAGAGACCACTTGGCACACCAAAAAGACCACCGTTGCTCTCCAGTACAAGATATTCTTTCCCACCGGTTCCCACTTTTCTCCCCCAGCTATGTCATTTCCTCCCAGAAATGCCACTTTTCCCTTGGAAATTTCACCTTCTCTTCCAAAAAGAGGAGATTTGCTCCCAGAAATACCCCTTCTCTTACAACTGCCACACGCTTTCTCCCCAAAAAGCCTCCATGACAATGCCAAATGGGACACTTGCAGCCAAGAAGAGGACACCTTCTCTCAGAAAGACCACTTTTCTCCCCAAGAGAGGAGATTTTCTCCCAATTGGATGACATTTGCTGTAAGAAAGACCTGTTTTCTTCCCTCAAGAGGACATTGTCTTTCCCACTGAGGACATTTTCTCCCAGAAGTGACGCTACTCTGTGAAACACCTCCATTTCCTCCCAAATCTACTCCATGACACGCCTCAGGATGACACTTACTCCCCGATTTGGGGCATTTTCTCCCAGAAATACCACTTCTCTCCCAAAGGGATGGCCTTTTCCCTCTCTAGCATCTGTTTCCTCACCAATACCTGGCATTTTCTCCCAGAAACACCAGCTTTCTCACACATACATCACCTTCCCCCCCCCACATCAGACCTCTTCTCCCAGAAATACCAGGACTCTGCTGAATATTTCCCATTTCCTCCGGAACATACAGCATTACACTCCGCAAGAGGACAGTTTCTTTCAGAAATGTGGCATTTTATCGCAGATACACCATTTTTATGCCCAGTAGAGCTCCTTTTCTCCCAGAAATAGCACTGCTCTTAGGAAGAGCTCCCATTTTCTAACCAAAAGGCTGCTTTACACTCCTCAAGATCACACTTACCCCCATCAAGATGGCAGTGTCACAGAAATACCAGCTTCTGCCCCCAAAATGGGACTTTGGCTCTCCAAAACAAGACATTTTCTCCCAGAAATACCAGGACTCTTAGAAATACCTCACGTTTCATCTCAAGAATACTGCTTTCCACTCCTCAAGATCACACTGACCCCCATCACAATGGCCTTTTCTCCCACATACACCAGCTTTCTCCCAAATACACGACATTTTCTCCCACATACACCCGTTTTCTCCCAAAGATGGGACATATTCTCCCAGAAATGCCAGCTTATTCTTTAAAAAACGGCCTTTTTTTCCCAAAATACCAGCTTTCTCACAAACACCTGTCATTTTCCAACCAAGTCTGCTACTATCTCCCAGAAACAGCCGGTTTCTGAGAAATACCTGACGTTTGCTCTCCCAAATACCACTCGACACTCCTTCAGAGGACATTGTCTCCCCTATTTACCACGTTTTCTCCCCAAGAGACCACTTGGCACACCAAAAAGACCACCGTTGCTCTCCAGTACAAGATATTCTTTCCCACCGCTTCCCACTTTTCTCCCCCAGCTATATCATTTTTTATCCCAGAAATGCCACTTTTCCCTTGGAAATTTCACCTTCTCTTCCAAAAAGAGGAGATTTGCTCCCAGAAATACCCCTTCTCTTACAACTGCCACACGCTTTCTCCCCAAAAAGCCTCCATGACAATGCCAAATGGGACACTTGCAGCCAAGAAGAGGACACCTTCTCTCAGAAAGACCACTTTTCTCCCCAAGAGAGGAGATTTTCTCCCAATTGGATGACATTTGCTGTAAGAAAGACCTGTTTTCTTCCCTCAAGAGGACATTGTCTTTCCCACTGAGGACATTTTCTCCCAGAAGTGCCACTACTCTGTGAAACACCTCCATTTCCTCCCAAATCTACTCCATGACACGCCTCAGGATGACACTTACTCCCCGATTTGGGGCATTTTCTCCCAGAAATACCACTTCTCTCCCAAAGGGATGGCCTTTTCCCTCTCTAGCATCTGTTTCCTCACCAATACCTGGCATTTTCTCCCAGAAACACCAGCTTTCTCACACATACATCACCTTCCCCCCCCCACATCAGACCTCTTCTCCCAGAAATACCAGGACTCTGCTGAATATTTCCCATTTCCTCCGGAACATACAGCATTGCACTCCGCAAGAGGACAGTTTCTTTCAGAAATGTGGCATTTTATCGCAGATACACCATTTTTATGCCCAGTAGAGCTCCTTTTCTCCCAGAAATAGCACTGCTCTTAGGAAGAGCTCCCATTTTCTAACCAAAAGGCTGCTTTACACTCCTCAAGATCACACTTACCCCCATCAAGATGGCAGTGTCACAGAAATACCAGCTTCTGCCCCCAAAATGGGACTTTGGCTCTCCAAAACAAGACATTTTCTCCCAGAAATACCAGGACTCTTAGAAATACCTCACGTTTCATCTCAAGAATACTGCTTTCCACTCCTCAAGATCACACTGACCCCCATCACAATGGCCTTTTCTCCCACATACACCAGCTTTCTCCCAAATACACGACATTTTCTCCCACATACACCCGTTTTCTCCCAAAGATGGGACATATTCTCCCAGAAATGCCAGCTTATTCTTTAAAAAACGGCCTTTTTTTTCCCGAAAATACCAGCTTTCTCACAAACACCTGCCATTTTCCAACCAAGTCTGCTACTATCTCCCAGAAACAGCCGGTTTCCGAGAAATGCCTGACGTTTGCTCTCCCAAATACTACTCGACACTCCTCCAGAGGACATTGTCTCCCCTATTTACCACGTTGTCTCCCCAAGAGACCACTTGGCACACCAAAAAGACCACCGTTGCTCTCCAGTACAAGATATTCTTTCCCACCGCTTCCCACTTTTCTCCCCCAGCTATGTCATTTCCTCCCAGAAATGCCACTTTTCCCTTGGAAATTTCACCTTCTCTTCCAAAAAGAGGAGATTTGCTCCCAGAAATACCCCTTCTCTTACAACTGCCACACGCTTTCTCCCCAAAAAGCCTCCATGACAATGCCAAATGGGACACTTGCAGCCAAGAAGAGGACACCTTCTCTCAGAAAGACCACTTTTCTCCCCAAGAGAGGAGATTTTCTCCCAATTGGATGACATTTGCTGTAAGAAAGACCTGTTTTCTTCCCTCAAGAGGACATTGTCTTTCCCACTGAGGACATTTTCTCCCAGAAGTGCCGCTACTCTTTGAAACACCTCCATTTCCTCCCAAATCTACTCCATGACACGCCTCAGGATGACACTTACTCCCCGATTTGGGGCATTTTCTCTCTCAGAAATACCACTTCTCTCCCAAAGGGATGGCCTTTTCCCTCTCTAGCATCTGTTTCCTCACCAATACCTGGCATTTTCTCCCAGAAACACCAGCTTTCTCACACATACATCACCTTCCCCCCCCCACATCAGACCTCTTCTCCCAGAAATACCAGGACTCTGCTGAATATTTCCCATTTCCTCCGGAACATACAGCATTGCACTCCGCAAGAGGACAGTTTCTTTCAGAAATGTGGCATTTTATCGCAGATACACCATTTTTATGCCCAGTAGAGCTCCTTTTCTCCCAGAAATAGCACTGCTCTTAGGAAGAGCTCCCATTTTCTAACCAAAAGGCTGCTTTACACTCCTCAAGATCACACTTACCCCCATCAAGATGGCAGTGTCACAGAAATACCAGCTTCTGCCCCCAAAATGGGACTTTGGCTCTCCAAAACAAGACATTTTCTCCCAGAAATACCAGGACTCTTAGAAATACCTCACGTTTCATCTCAAGAATACTGCTTTCCACTCCTCAAGATCACACTGACCCCCATCACAATGGCCTTTTCTCCCACATACACCAGCTTTCTCCCAAATACACGACATTTTCTCCCACATACACCCGTTTTCTCCCAAAGATGGGACATATTCTCCCAGAAATGCCAGCTTATTCTTTAAAAAACGGCCTTTTTTTTCCCGAAAATACCAGCTTTCTCACAAACACCTGCCATTTTCCAACCAAGTCTGCTACTATCTCCCAGAAACAGCCGGTTTCCGAGAAATGCCTGACGTTTGCTCTCCCAAATACTACTCGACACTCCTCCAGAGGACATTGTCTCCCCTATTTACCACGTTGTCTCCCCAAGAGACCACTTGGCACACCAAAAAGACCACCGTTGCTCTCCAGTACAAGATATTCTTTCCCACCGCTTCCCACTTTTCTCCCCCAGCTATGTCATTTCCTCCCAGAAATGCCACTTTTCCCTTGGAAATTTCACCTTCTCTTCCAAAAAGAGGAGATTTGCTCCCAGAAATACCCCTTCTCTTACAACTGCCACACGCTTTCTCCCCAAAAAGCCTCCATGACAATGCCAAATGGGACACTTGCAGCCAAGAAGAGGACACCTTCTCTCAGAAAGACCACTTTTCTCCCCAAGAGAGGAGATTTTCTCCCAATTGGATGACATTTGCTGTAAGAAAGACCTGTTTTCTTCCCTCAAGAGGACATTGTCTTTCCCACTGAGGACATTTTCTCCCAGAAGTGCCGCTACTCTTTGAAACACCTCCATTTCCTCCCAAATCTACTCCATGACACGCCTCAGGATGACACTTACTCCCCGATTTGGGGCATTTTCTCTCTCAGAAATACCACTTCTCTCCCAAAGGGATGGCCTTTTCCCTCTCTAGCATCTGTTTCCTCACCAATACCTGGCATTTTCTCCCAGAAACACCAGCTTTCTCACACATACATCACCTTCCCCCCCCCACATCAGACCTCTTCTCCCAGAAATACCAGGACTCTGCTGAATATTTCCCATTTCCTCCGGAACATACAGCATTGCACTCCGCAAGAGGACAGTTTCTTTCAGAAATGTGGCATTTTATCGCAGATACACCATTTTTATGCCCAGTAGAGCTCCTTTTCTCCCAGAAATAGCACTGCTCTTAGGAAGAGCTCCCATTTTCTAACCAAAAGGCTGCTTTACACTCCTCAAGATCACACTTACCCCCATCAAGATGGCAGTGTCACAGAAATACCAGCTTCTGCCCCCAAAATGGGACTTTGGCTCTCCAAAACAAGACATTTTCTCCCAGAAATACCAGGACTCTTAGAAATACCTCACGTTTCATCTCAAGAATACTGCTTTCCACTCCTCAAGATCACACTGACCCCCATCACAATGGCCTTTTCTCCCACATACACCAGCTTTCTCCCAAATACACGACATTTTCTCCCACATACACCCGTTTTCTCCCAAAGATGGGACATATTCTCCCAGAAATGCCAGCTTATTCTTTAAAAAACGGCCTTTTTTTCCCCAAAATACCAGCTTTCTCACAAACACCTCTCATTTTCCAACCAAGTCTGCTACTATCTCCCAGAAACAGCCGGTTTCTGAGAAATACCTGACGTTTGCTCTCCCAAATACCACTCGACACTCCTTCAGAGGACATTGTCTCCCCTATTTACCACGTTGCCTCCCCAAGAGACCACTTGGCACACCAAAAAGACCACCGTTGCTCTCCAGTACAAGATATTCTTTCCCACCGGTTCCCACTTTTCTCCCCCAGCTATGTCATTTCCTCCCAGAAATGCCACTTTTCCCTTGGAAATTTCACCTTCTCTTCCAAAAAGAGGAGATTTGCTCCCAGAAATACCCCTTCTCTTACAACTGCCACACGCTTTCTCCCCAAAAAGCCTCCATGACAATGCCAAATGGGACACTTGCAGCCAAGAAGAGGACACCTTCTCTCAGAAAGACCACTTTTCTCCCCAAGAGAGGAGATTTTCTCCCAATTGGATGACATTTGCTGTAAGAAAGACCTGTTTTCTTCCCTCAAGAGGACATTGTCTTTCCCACTGAGGACATTTTCTCCCAGAAGTGACGCTACTCTGTGAAACACCTCCATTTCCTCCCAAATCTACTCCATGACACGCCTCAGGATGACACTTACTCCCCGATTTGGGGCATTTTCTCCCAGAAATACCACTTCTCTCCCAAAGGGATGGCCTTTTCCCTCTCTAGCATCTGTTTCCTCACCAATACCTGGCATTTTCTCCCAGAAACACCAGCTTTCTCACACATACATCACCTTCCCCCCCCCACATCAGACCTCTTCTCCCAGAAATACCAGGACTCTGCTGAATATTTCCCATTTCCTCCGGAACATACAGCATTACACTCCGCAAGAGGACAGTTTCTTTCAGAAATGTGGCATTTTATCGCAGATACACCATTTTTATGCCCAGTAGAGCTCCTTTTCTCCCAGAAATAGCACTGCTCTTAGGAAGAGCTCCCATTTTCTAACCAAAAGGCTGCTTTACACTCCTCAAGATCACACTTACCCCCATCAAGATGGCAGTGTCACAGAAATACCAGCTTCTGCCCCCAAAATGGGACTTTGGCTCTCCAAAACAAGACATTTTCTCCCAGAAATACCAGGACTCTTAGAAATACCTCACGTTTCATCTCAAGAATACTGCTTTCCACTCCTCAAGATCACACTGACCCCCATCACAATGGCCTTTTCTCCCACATACACCAGCTTTCTCCCAAATACACGACATTTTCTCCCACATACACCCGTTTTCTCCCAAAGATGGGACATATTCTCCCAGAAATGCCAGCTTATTCTTTAAAAAACGGCCTTTTTTTCCCAAAATACCAGCTTTCTCACAAACACCTGTCATTTTCCAACCAAGTCTGCTACTATCTCCCAGAAACAGCCGGTTTCTGAGAAATACCTGACGTTTGCTCTCCCAAATACCACTCGACACTCCTTCAGAGGACATTGTCTCCCCTATTTACCACGTTTTCTCCCCAAGAGACCACTTGGCACACCAAAAAGACCACCGTTGCTCTCCAGTACAAGATATTCTTTCCCACCGCTTCCCACTTTTCTCCCCCAGCTATATCATTTTTTATCCCAGAAATGCCACTTTTCCCTTGGAAATTTCACCTTCTCTTCCAAAAAGAGGAGATTTGCTCCCAGAAATACCCCTTCTCTTACAACTGCCACACGCTTTCTCCCCAAAAAGCCTCCATGACAATGCCAAATGGGACACTTGCAGCCAAGAAGAGGACACCTTCTCTCAGAAAGACCACTTTTCTCCCCAAGAGAGGAGATTTTCTCCCAATTGGATGACATTTGCTGTAAGAAAGACCTGTTTTCTTCCCTCAAGAGGACATTGTCTTTCCCACTGAGGACATTTTCTCCCAGAAGTGCCGCTACTCTGTGAAACACCTCCATTTCCTCCCAAATCTACTCCATGACACGCCTCAGGATGACACTTACTCCCCGATTTGGGGCATTTTCTCCCAGAAATACCACTTCTCTCCCAAAGGGATGGCCTTTTCCCTCTCTAGCATCTGTTTCCTCACCAATACCTGGCATTTTCTCCCAGAAACACCAGCTTTCTCACACATACATCACCTTCCCCCCCCCACATCAGACCTCTTCTCCCAGAAATACCAGGACTCTGCTGAATATTTCCCATTTCCTCCGGAACATACAGCATTGCACTCCGCAAGAGGACAGTTTCTTTCAGAAATGTGGCATTTTATCGCAGATACACCATTTTTATGCCCAGTAGAGCTCCTTTTCTCCCAGAAATAGCACTGCTCTTAGGAAGAGCTCCCATTTTCTAACCAAAAGGCTGCTTTACACTCCTCAAGATCACACTTACCCCCATCAAGATGGCAGTGTCACAGAAATACCAGCTTCTGCCCCCAAAATGGGACTTTGGCTCTCCAAAACAAGACATTTTCTCCCAGAAATACCAGGACTCTTAGAAATACCTCACGTTTCATCTCAAGAATACTGCTTTCCACTCCTCTAGATCACACTGACCCCCATCACAATGGCCTTTTCTCCCACATACACCAGCTTTCTCCCAAATACACGACATTTTCTCCCACATACACCCGTTTTCTCCCAAAGATGGGACATATTCTCCCAGAAATGCCAGCTTATTCTTTAAAAAACGGCCTTTTTTTTCCCGAAAATACCAGCTTTCTCACAAACACCTGCCATTTTCCAACCAAGTCTGCTACTATCTCCCAGAAACAGCCGGTTTCCGAGAAATGCCTGACGTTTGCTCTCCCAAATACTACTCGACACTCCTCCAGAGGACATTGTCTCCCCTATTTACCACGTTGTCTCCCCAAGAGACCACTTGGCACACCAAAAAGACCACCGTTGCTCTCCAGTACAAGATATTCTTTCCCACCGCTTCCCACTTTTCTCCCCCAGCTATGTCATTTCCTCCCAGAAATGCCACTTTTCCCTTGGAAATTTCACCTTCTCTTCCAAAAAGAGGAGATTTGCTCCCAGAAATACCCCTTCTCTTACAACTGCCACACGCTTTCTCCCCAAAAAGCCTCCATGACAATGCCAAATGGGACACTTGCAGCCAAGAAGAGGACACCTTCTCTCAGAAAGACCACTTTTCTCCCCAAGAGAGGAGATTTTCTCCCAATTGGATGACATTTGCTGTAAGAAAGACCTCTTTTCTTCCCTCAAGAGGACATTGTCTTTCCCACTGAGGACATTTTCTCCCAGAAGTGCCGCTACTCTTTGAAACACCTCCATTTCCTCCCAAATCTACTCCATGACACGCCTCAGGATGACACTTACTCCCCGATTTGGGGCATTTTCTCTCTCAGAAATACCACTTCTCTCCCAAAGGGATGGCCTTTTCCCTCTCTAGCATCTGTTTCCTCACCAATACCTGGCATTTTCTCCCAGAAACACCAGCTTTCTCACACATACATCACCTTCCCCCCCCCCACATCAGACCTCTTCTCCCAGAAATACCAGGACTCTGCTGAATATTTCCCATTTCCTCCGGAACATACAGCATTGCACTCCGCAAGAGGACAGTTTCTTTCAGAAATGTGGCATTTTATCGCAGATACACCATTTTTATGCCCAGTAGAGCTCCTTTTCTCCCAGAAATAGCACTGCTCTTAGGAAGAGCTCCCATTTTCTAACCAAAAGGCTGCTTTACACTCCTCAAGATCACACTTACCCCCATCAAGATGGCAGTGTCACAGAAATACCAGCTTCTGCCCCCAAAATGGGACTTTGGCTCTCCAAAACAAGACATTTTCTCCCAGAAATACCAGGACTCTTAGAAATACCTCACGTTTCATCTCAAGAATACTGCTTTCCACTCCTCAAGATCACACTGACCCCCATCACAATGGCCTTTTCTCCCACATACACCAGCTTTCTCCCAAATACACGACATTTTCTCCCACATACACCCGTTTTCTCCCAAAGATGGGACATATTCTCCCAGAAATGCCAGCTTATTCTTTAAAAAACGGCCTTTTTTTCCCAAAATACCAGCTTTCTCACAAACACCTGTCATTTTCCAACCAAGTCTGCTACTATCTCCCAGAAACAGCCGGTTTCTGAGAAATACCTGACGTTTGCTCTCCCAAATACCACTCGACACTCCTTCAGAGGACATTGTCTCCCCTATTTACCACGTTTTCTCCCCAAGAGACCACTTGGCACACCAAAAAGACCACCGTTGCTCTCCAGTACAAGATATTCTTTCCCACCGCTTCCCACTTTTCTCCCCCAGCTATATCATTTTTTATCCCAGAAATGCCACTTTTCCCTTGGAAATTTCACCTTCTCTTCCAAAAAGAGGAGATTTGCTCCCAGAAATACCCCTTCTCTTACAACTGCCACACGCTTTCTCCCCAAAAAGCCTCCATGACAATGCCAAATGGGACACTTGCAGCCAAGAAGAGGACACCTTCTCTCAGAAAGACCACTTTTCTCCCCAAGAGAGGAGATTTTCTCCCAATTGGATGACATTTGCTGTAAGAAAGACCTGTTTTCTTCCCTCAAGAGGACATTGTCTTTCCCACTGAGGACATTTTCTCCCAGAAGTGCCGCTACTCTGTGAAACACCTCCATTTCCTCCCAAATCTACTCCATGACACGCCTCAGGATGACACTTACTCCCCGATTTGGGGCATTTTCTCTCTCAGAAATACCACTTCTCTCCCAAAGGGATGGCCTTTTCCCTCTCTAGCATCTGTTTCCTCACCAATACCTGGCATTTTCTCCCAGAAACACCAGCTTTCTCACACATACATCACCTTCCCCCCCCCCACATCAGACCTCTTCTCCCAGAAATACCAGGACTCTGCTGAATATTTCCCATTTCCTCCGGAACATACAGCATTGCACTCCGCAAGAGGACAGTTTCTTTCAGAAATGTGGCATTTTATCGCAGATACACCATTTTTATGCCCAGTAGAGCTCCTTTTCTCCCAGAAATAGCACTGCTCTTAGGAAGAGCTCCCATTTTCTAACCAAAAGGCTGCTTTACACTCCTCAAGATCACACTTACCCCCATCAAGATGGCAGTGTCACAGAAATACCAGCTTCTGCCCCCAAAATGGGACTTTGGCTCTCCAAAACAAGACATTTTCTCCCAGAAATACCAGGACTCTTAGAAATACCTCACGTTTCATCTCAAGAATACTGCTTTCCACTCCTCTAGATCACACTGACCCCCATCACAATGGCCTTTTCTCCCACATACACCAGCTTTCTCCCAAATACACGACATTTTCTCCCACATACACCCGTTTTCTCCCAAAGATGGGACATATTCTCCCAGAAATGCCAGCTTATTCTTTAAAAAACGGCCTTTTTTTTCCCGAAAATACCAGCTTTCTCACAAACACCTGCCATTTTCCAACCAAGTCTGCTACTATCTCCCAGAAACAGCCGGTTTCCGAGAAATGCCTGACGTTTGCTCTCCCAAATACTACTCGACACTCCTCCAGAGGACATTGTCTCCCCTATTTACCACGTTGTCTCCCCAAGAGACCACTTGGCACACCAAAAAGACCACCGTTGCTCTCCAGTACAAGATATTCTTTCCCACCGCTTCCCACTTTTCTCCCCCAGCTATGTCATTTCCTCCCAGAAATGCCACTTTTCCCTTGGAAATTTCACCTTCTCTTCCAAAAAGAGGAGATTTGCTCCCAGAAATACCCCTTCTCTTACAACTGCCACACGCTTTCTCCCCAAAAAGCCTCCATGACAATGCCAAATGGGACACTTGCAGCCAAGAAGAGGACACCTTCTCTCAGAAAGACCACTTTTCTCCCCAAGAGAGGAGATTTTCTCCCAATTGGATGACATTTGCTGTAAGAAAGACCTCTTTTCTTCCCTCAAGAGGACATTGTCTTTCCCACTGAGGACATTTTCTCCCAGAAGTGCCGCTACTCTTTGAAACACCTCCATTTCCTCCCAAATCTACTCCATGACACGCCTCAGGATGACACTTACTCCCCGATTTGGGGCATTTTCTCTCTCAGAAATACCACTTCTCTCCCAAAGGGATGGCCTTTTCCCTCTCTAGCATCTGTTTCCTCACCAATACCTGGCATTTTCTCCCAGAAACACCAGCTTTCTCACACATACATCACCTTCCCCCCCCCCACATCAGACCTCTTCTCCCAGAAATACCAGGACTCTGCTGAATATTTCCCATTTCCTCCGGAACATACAGCATTGCACTCCGCAAGAGGACAGTTTCTTTCAGAAATGTGGCATTTTATCGCAGATACACCATTTTTATGCCCAGTAGAGCTCCTTTTCTCCCAGAAATAGCACTGCTCTTAGGAAGAGCTCCCATTTTCTAACCAAAAGGCTGCTTTACACTCCTCAAGATCACACTTACCCCCATCAAGATGGCAGTGTCACAGAAATACCAGCTTCTGCCCCCAAAATGGGACTTTGGCTCTCCAAAACAAGACATTTTCTCCCAGAAATACCAGGACTCTTAGAAATACCTCACGTTTCATCTCAAGAATACTGCTTTCCACTCCTCAAGATCACACTGACCCCCATCACAATGGCCTTTTCTCCCACATACACCAGCTTTCTCCCAAATACACGACATTTTCTCCCACATACACCCGTTTTCTCCCAAAGATGGGACATATTCTCCCAGAAATGCCAGCTTATTCTTTAAAAAACGGCCTTTTTTTCCCAAAATACCAGCTTTCTCACAAACACCTGTCATTTTCCAACCAAGTCTGCTACTATCTCCCAGAAACAGCCGGTTTCCGAGAAATACCTGACGTTTGCTCTCCCAAATACCACTCGACACTCCTTCAGAGGACATTGTCTCCCCTATTTACCACGTTGCCTCCCCAAGAGACCACTTGGCACACCAAAAAGACCGCCGTTGCTCTCCAGTACAAGATATTCTTTCCCACCGGTTCCCACTTTTCTCCCCCAGCTATGTCATTTCCTCCCAGAAACGCCACTTTTCCCTTGGAAATTTCACCTTCTCTTCCAAAAAGAGGAGATTTGCTCCCAGAAATACCCCTTCTCTTACAACTGCCACACGCTTTCTCCCCAAAAAGCCTCCATGACAATGCCAAATGGGACACTTGCAGCCAAGAAGAGGACACCTTCTCTCAGAAAGACCACTTTTCTCCCCAAGAGAGGAGATTTTCTCCCAATTGGATGACATTTGCTGTAAGAAAGACCTGTTTTCTTCCCTCAAGAGGACATTGTCTTTCCCACTGAGGACATTTTCTCCCAGAAGTGCCGCTACTCTGTGAAACACCTCCATTTCCTCCCAAATCTACTCCATGACACGCCTCAGGATGACACTTACTCCCCGATTTGGGGCATTTTCTCTCTCAGAAATACCACTTCTCTCCCAAAGGGATGGCCTTTTCCCTCTCTAGCATCTGTTTCCTCACCAATACCTGGCATTTTCTCCCAGAAACACCAGCTTTCTCACACATACATCACCTTCTCCCCCCCACATCACATGTTCCCTCCCAGAAATATGGCATTTGATCACAGATATACTCTTTCCAGGGAATACCAGGTTTCATAAAAATACCTCATAGTTTCTACATGAAGTTCGTTAGCAAGATGACACTTTCACCCTAAATAGGAGATTTTCTCTCAGAAATGCATGCTTCCCCCTCACAGACCGGCATCTTCTCCCCAAATTAGGACATTATCTCCCAGAAATACCACATTTCTCCAATCCAATGACATTATCTCTACGGAGAGTTTGCAGTTGCTGCCCGTTAAATCGCTTTTCTCCCCGAATACCACTTTCAGACTTCAACAGCGGTCTTGTCTTTCTCTCTCGGATGCCGAGAAAGGGCGACTTCAGCCGGATGCTTTTCTAGGACGAGCGGCTTCTTCTGCGCACATCGCAAAGGAGCGGTTCTGTCTTCTCCTTGTGTCCATGCATTCTGCACTACGCTTCTCTCTCATTCTTATGCCTTTCCTTTTATTCCTAGCGACATTTCGTCTTTGTGTGTGAGGACGTTCCAGAATGTCGAGAGATGTGGTTTCTTTCCTGCGGAGAAAAAAACCCCTGTTTTCAGGCAATGCAGTATTCTGAATTCGCACGTTCCCTGAAAACAGGGGGTTTTTTCTCCGCAGGAAAGAATCCACATCTCTCGACTTTCTGTAACGTCCTCCCTGAAAGCACAACGTGTGTCGCTCCTGGAACTTCTAGATGCCTTCTTAGAGGGGCTTTTCCCCTCTACTCTGTTCGTCACAGAATGCTGAAGTGTAGCATCGGAAAAACGCACAAAAACGAAATGTCGCTAGGAATAAAAGGAAAGGCATAAGAATGAGAGAGAAGCGTAGTGCAGAATGCATGGACACAAGGAGAAGACAGAACCGCTCCTTTGCGATGTGCGCAGAAGAAGCCGCTCGTCCGAGAAAAGCATCCGGCTGAAGTCGCTCTTTCTCGGCATGCGAGAGAGACGAGACCGCTGCTGAAGGCTGCAAGCGGCATTCGGGGAGAACCGCGATTTCTCGGCCAGCAACTGCAAACTCTCCGAAGAGGTTCACCGCGATTGCCGCTTTAGACGTGCGTGAGCGAAATAACGGAACTGTGATGCCGAGAACGTGTGCATTCTGCATACTGCATTGCCTGAAAACAGGGTTTTTTTTCTCCGGAGGAAAGAATCCACATCTCTTGACTTTCTGTAACGTCCTCCCTGAAAGCACAACGTGTGTCTCTCCTGGAACTTCGAGCTACCTTATTAGAGGGGCTTTTCCATTCTAATCTGTTCGTCACAGAATGCAGAAGTGTAGCATCGGAAAAACGCACAAAACCGAAATGTCGCTAGGAATAAAAGGAAAGGCATAAGAATGAGAGAGAAGCGTAGTGCAGAATGCATGGACACAAGGAGAAGACAGAACCGCTCCTTTGCGATGTGCGCAGAAGAAGCCGCTCGTCCGAGAAAAGCATCCGGCTGAAGTCGCTCTTTCTCGGCATGCGAGAGAGACGAGACCGCTGCTGAAGGCAGAAAGAGGCATTCGGGGAGAACCGCGATTTCTCGGCCAGCAACTGCAAACTCTCCGAAGCGGTTCACCGCGAGTGCCGCTGTAGACGTGCGTGAGCGAAATAACGGAACTGTGATTCCGAGAACGTGTGCATTCTGCATAATGCATTGCCTGAAAACAGGAGGCTTTTTCTCCGGAGGAAAGAATCCACATCTCTCGACTTTCTGTAACGTCCTCCCTGAAAGCACAACGTGTGTCGCTCCTGGAACTTCTAGATGCCTTCTTAGAGGGGCTTTTCCCCTCTACTCTGTTCGTCACAGAATGCTGAAGTGTAGCATCGGATAAACACACAAAAACGAAATGTCGCTAGGAATAAAAGGAAAGGCATAAGAATGAGAGAGAAGCGTAGTGCAGAATGCATGGACACAAGAAGACAGAATCGCTCCTTTGCGATGTGCGCAGAAGAAGCCACTCGTCCGAGAAAAGCATCCGGCTGAAGTCGCTCTTTCTCGGCATGCGAGAGAGACGAGACCGCTGCTGAAGGCAGAAAGAGGCATTCGGGGAGAACCGAGATTTCTCGGCCAGCAACTGCAAACTCTCCGAAGAGGTTCACCGCGATTGCCGCTTTAGACGTGCGTGAGCGAAATAACGGAACTGTGATGCCGAGAACGTGTGCATTCTGCATACTGCATTGCCTGAAAACAGGGTTTTTTTTCTCCGGAGGAAAGAATCCACATCTCTTGACTTTCTGTAACGTCCTCCCTGAAAGCACAACGTGTGTCTCTCCTGGAACTTCTAGCTGCCTTATTAGAGGGGCTTTTCCCCTCTACTCTGTTCGTCACAGAATGCTGAAGTGTAGCATCGGATAAACACACAAAAACGAAATGTCGCTAGGAATAAAAGGAAAGGCATAAGAATGAGAGAGAAGCGTAGTGCAGAATGCATGGACACAAGGAGAAGACAGAACCGCTCCTTTGCGATGTGCGCAGAAGAAGCCGCTCGTCCGAGAAAAGCATCCGGCTGAAGTCGCTCTTTCTCGGCATGCGAGAGAGACGAGACCGCTGCTGAAGGCAGAAAGAGGCATTCGGGGAGAACCGAGATTTCTCGGCCAGCAACTGCAAACTCTCCGAAGCGGTTAACAGAGAGTGGCGCTGTCCACCCATGAGAGCGAAATAGCGTAGTTGCTATGCCGAGAACGTGCGATTTCAGAATACTGCATTTCCTGAACACAAGGGGCTTTTTTCTCCGCAGAAAAGAATCCACATCTATCGACTTTCTGTAACGTCCTCCCTGAAAGCACAACGTGTGTCTCTCCTGGAACTTCGAGCTGCCTTATTAGAGGGGCTTTTCCTTTCTAATCTGTTCGTCACAGAATGCTGAAGTGTAGCATCGAAAAAACAGAGAAAAACGAAATGTCCCTAGGAATCAAGGGTTAAGAATGAGAGAGAAGCGTAGTACAGAATGCATGGACACAAGGAGAAGACAGAACCGCTCCTTTGCGATGTGCGCAGAAGAAGCCGCTCGTCCTAGAAAAGCATCCGGCTGAAGTCGCCCTTTCTCGGCATCCGAGAGAGAAAGACAAGACCGCTGTTGAAGTCTGAAAGTGGTATTCGGGGAGAAAAGCGATTTAACGGGCAGCAACTGCAAACTCTCCGTAGAGATAATGTCATTGGATTGGAGAAATGTGGTATTTCGGGGAGGTAATGTCCTAATTTGGGGAGAAGATGTCGTTCTGTGAGGGGGAAGCATGCATTTCTGAGAGAAAATCTCTTATTTACGGGGAAAGTGTCATCTTGCTAACGAACTTCACGGAGAAATAAGGAGATATTTTTACGAAACCGGGTATTCCCTGGAAAGAGTATATCTGTGATCAAATGCCATACTTCTGGGAGGGAACATGTGATGTGGGGGGGGGAAGGTGATGTATGTGTGAGAAAGCTGGTGTTTCTGGGAGAAAATGCCAGGTATTGGTGAGGAAACAGATGCTAGAGAGGGAAAAGGCCATCCCTTTGGGAGAGAAGTGGTATTTCTGGGAGAAAATGCCCCAAATCGGGGAGTAAGTGTCATCCTGAGGCGTGTCATGGAGTAGATTTGGGAGGAAATGGAGGTGTTTCAAAGAGTAGCGGCACTTCTGGGAGAAAATGTCCTCAGTGGGAAAGACAATGTCCTCTTGAGGGAAGAAAACAGGTCTTTCTTACAGCAAATGTCATCCAATTGGGAGAAAATCTCCTCTCTTGGGGAGAAAAGTGGTCTTTCTGAGAGAAGGTGTCCTCTTCTTGGCTGCAAGTGTCCCATTTGGCATTGTCATGGAGGCTTTTTGGGGAGAAAGCGTGTGGCAGTTGTAAGAGAAGGGGTATTTCTGGGAGCAAATCTCCTCTTTTTGGAAGAGAAGGTGAAATTTCCAAGGGAAAAGTGGCATTTCTGGGAGGAAATGACATAGCTGGGGGAGAAAAGTGGGAACCGGTGGGAAAGAATATCTTGTACTGGAGAGCAACGGTGGTCTTTTTGGTGTGCCAAGTGGTCTCTTGGGGAGACAACGTGGTAAATAGGGGAGACAATGTCCTCTGGAGGAGTGTCAAGTAGTATTTGGGAGAGCAAACGTCAGGTATTTCTCGGAAACCGGCTGTTTCTGGGAGATAGTAGCAGACTTGGTTGGAAAATGACAGGTGTTTGTGAGAAAGCTAGTATTTTGGGGAAAAAAAGGCCGTTTTTTAAAGAAGAAGCTGGCATTTCTGGGAGAATATGTCCCATCTTTGGGAGAAAACGGGTGTATGTGGGAGAAAATGTCGTGTATTTGGGAGAAAGCTGGTGTATGTGGGAGAAAAGGCCATTGTGATGGGGGTCAGTGTGATCTTGAGGAGTGGAAAGCAGTATTCTTGAGATGAAACGTGAGGTATTTCTAAGAGTCCTGGTATTTCTGGGAGAAAATGTCTTGTTTTGTTTTATTGTTTTTAATATTTATATATTTTTTATGTTGCAATTTCAAGGAAACACTTCGATAGAAATGGCTTTTAATTCTTTTGGCATACATAGAAGATGCGAAAATGCACATCATATTTTCACATGAATGTAGTAACAGAAAAAAAGTTCAAAGCAGTAACTGATACACTCAATTATAAAAGCTGCCCTTCCTGTGCAAGAAATGTAACTCAGCCCTTGGGCTAGATGCCATTCTGTGTCATTGATGTAAACCTGGCGGACAGTACAAATACTCTGAATTTAAAATGGCATGACTAAAAATGGAGTCTTTCCTCTAGCTTTTAAGTTTTAAGAAACATAAAATATGTACGTATGCTTGGCAACTTTTCCTTTCATTATATACAAAAGTGACTCTCTCTAAAATAACTGTCAAACTAAGAGGGACTGTCAGAAACCTATCACAGGAGGTAATCTATTTGCTCAGGTTGCTGAAGAGCAATGAAAAAGTAGATATTGAGTTTCAGTTTTCAGCACACACATTAAAGTCCCATGCCTGTAATTAGGTCTCCTACCTTCCAAATAGAATTTTAAAAAAGTTTGATACATGATTATTTTAAATTATTTTTCTATAATTGGTTAGTGGTATTGTGGAACACATATTTAAGGATTAATGATGAGAAAGATTAGAAATCCAAAAAGTGTAAAATTCCATGCAAACTCAATTAAGTTTCAAGGACATTTCCATCAGAAAGAATGGAAATGAAGAAAGAACGGAGCCCCCAGGCTGGTTGTTGAGTGAGAATTACTGCTTACCCAGCATCCGTTTGCTTCATCAAATGTCCCCCATCTGCTCACAGAAACCTCTCTAAGATGCTTTTCTGAAGAATATTTGGCAGCATGTTTCCCAGGGCTGATGCCTAGAGGAGAGGGTACATGGAGACTTGCTGTCTATCTTGATGGCAAACCCCTCCTAAGTAGGAATCCAGAGCTGGTGACTCACTTTGTAGTCTCGTATAGGTCTGGGGCAAGACAACATTATGGCAGTGGGGAGATATTCATGGTCAGGCTGGACAGGCCTCTGAGGTCTCTGACCTCTGTGGGTGTCCCTGTTCATTACTGGGGAACTGGACTCAATGGTCTGTAAGAGTCCCTTCCAACTCAAAAACAAATTCTATGATTCTATGATTCTATGAATATTCCTGGTTTTATTACAAGTACAAATACTGATAAAGCCTACATTCAAATTGTTTATTCCTTGCTTTTGGAGAAGCTAAAACACTAGCACTAAGAGTTTTAATCAACGTAGATAATAGCTTGTCAGTTGTTATGCACAGTGGTACGTGCACCCAGTTTGAAATTTCAGTGCCATTAATGTTTTTAATTTTTTAAGTGATATGACACAGTACATGCAATCAACAATAATGAACATACCATGGTTCAGGACCCCTGATCTCTCCGCTAGTAATTTAAAATATTTTCATGTGTAGAGACAAGACAAGTATTATGTCCTAAATGGAGTCTAGGTCCCCAGCACTATTTCTTTCTCTATTTGATCCCTAAAAACAACTGTTTTCTTGCCAAAGATTTTGCATCGTTAAATCTCCTTTCTGAAACAATGAATATTGTGTAGTTGCAGGCCACTTTTTCAAACCTGTGGACATTCCCTTTGCTTCTACTTCTTTAAGCAACCTGCAGTTGCAATACACTTTTGCAGTACAGTCTTGAACCTCTTTATTCCTTGTTTTTCAGTCACCATGGGCTGTGTCTGTGCTGTCTTTGTAACCAGGACCAGGGAATGACCTCTTTTCTCCCAGTCAGTTTTCTCAACACATCTACTGGTGTGGATGAAGCAAGCAAAGGCAACAAGAAAAGCAAATACAATTATACTAGCAAGCAGGAGTATCATTTATTATAGATGATAATCACATGTTGGTTTGTCACTAGGTGTGTTTAATCAACTACTTTCTTTTTGAAATAAGAGTGAAGATAAAAGAAAAGTTCAAATAGGATTCCTACATGTCTCGTTTTCATTAAAGATTAGATCTGCTACAACACGATGAACTGAGGATAATATAATGTAACGTCCAAACACTTTTTTTCAAGTAATGTTAACACTGAATGAAAGGTATACAGGCTTCAATGAAATTAGGAAGTTGAGGCCTAGTTGAATGCTATTTGTTGTTGAATGGTATTTGTGACAGTGTTGAAAGAAATGGCTGATGTTATTGTAAAGTTACTGTCTGTCATCTATGAAAAACGGTGTTCTGCACAGGTCTGTGAGTGTTAGAAATGGGCTTTCTTGAAGAGCTGTCTTTATGGAAAAGGAGGCATTGCTTGCAAACTGGTAAATTGGGAAGAAAAAAAAAAAAAAAAAAAAGTAACATTTCTGATTTCCAATTTAGTTATTAGAAAATCCCCATCATCTCTCTTTATATTATATGAATACTCCATGGTGTCCTTGGGATGACAAGATGCCTGTACTGCTATTTAGATATGCACAAATACAACAAATCCATGGGCAGATCTTTCCCCTACTGCATTTTTTTAATGTATTTCTTTATTGCTAAACTAAAAGGAAAATAATAGTAGAAAAAATTCAATCACCTTAATCAGCACATGCAAGTCTTAAAAATCTTTTTCTTGCTCTGACTGGTTTGAGAGCCTATTGTACTGAGAAGCAAAAACAGATTACAAGTAAAACACATAAAACAGAATACAAGCATGTCTATTTCTAAGTTCTCTGGTACTCAAAAATCTAAATACCTATTCATGTAGCTGCATTCATTGCTTTAAGTCATTAGCCAAAAGTAAATACGTAAGGAGAAACAGAGACAAAATTGACTTTATAAGAAGAAAATATATTTTAATATTCAAAATATTCTAAGTCACCATGCTGCCCTTTGAAGACAGCATTCATGTCTCATCTTGATCATGCTGACAAGCATCTCACGGGTATCTGCTTTCACTTACGTTGATTGTACAGTTTAGTATCTGTAATACTGAAAAGACCTGATGGGAAATGTTACCTTCCAAATTTTGCTCTGTGTATATGCATTTCCTATTTAAACCCTCACTCAGCAAGAGAAGGAAAAACACTTCTCAGTTTCAGTGTAAGTGCCCCATGGAATTTTCTACAGGAAAAATATCACTTTAGATCTGTCAGACAATAACATTTTATTACCTCAAGGATGTTATCTGAACCTGAGGTCTAATATCTAAATGAACTGCAGTTCAGATTATTTGAGATTTAGCAGAAAGACAGAGGGATGGAAAGTTTCATAGAAAGATTCTATGGGGAGAAGTCTCATTCATTTATTGTGGATAAATATGATGAAAAGGTATTCATATACCAAGTTTTAATAACTGTATGGTTAACAGGAGGAACAGTAGACAGCTTTGAGCAGTAGCTGACATACAGAACAGGAGAGTTGGAAGAGTAATATTTCCAAGAAGATTAATTTAATTTAATTTAAAGGCAGAATGTTTTTTGGCTATTGGAAAGTTCTCTGTTGTGTTGAGCAAAAGGATAGATATACTGGCTGAAAATAAACCTGTAAAAGTGAGGTAATGCATTTACTAAAACAACAATAATTGCTATATCAGGATGGATCCTATATTAAAGGCAATAAAAATCTGATTAATATCTGTCAGGTTATTTCTTTATTTTTCTCAAATATTTATTTGAGCGCAACATACTATAAATACTTTAAAGAAAATGTTTATCTTATATTTGTACATGATTGCACTCAGTAATACATGGAAGAGCAGCCACTGAAGTGGGAGGATCATAAGCCCAATGTATGTGAAGAGAGAGAGCAATAAATTTGATTCTTCTCAGCATTTTTCTGTTACAGGTTTTGAGAAACTTGTTAGATTTTAGTACCTGTAAATGTAAATGAAACCAACATAAAATACCATACCTAACCTTATTACTTTAAATAACATAGAAAATATGGATTGGAAGACTCGTGTGCATGTTCTTTTTTTCTGTCTTAGACCTGAATAAAGCTGTAAAGAAGAAATTAATGCTCTAGGAAGTCACTGTCAACTCTTGCAAGTCCATTTGGGAGAAAATTTGACACTCCATTTTTTTTTTCTTGTTGTCCTTCTATCTCCTACTCTCCTTTTTGTGTATGTTTATTATTTGCCTCATTTCTGTGAAAACAAATCAGGCTCCATTAATAAAAGCAAAAACTGTTTAAGGCCATCCATCTTACTCATTCTCCTCAAAGGTTTGCTGCCACTTGTTCTATCACAGAGGACTGCAAAACTTTTTTGCTCCACATTGTTACCCTCTAAAGATAAAATGAATAAATTGCTTAAGAAGATGTTGAAAGACTCTTAATGGTGCATTTATGATCATAACATACGTATTTGTGAGACCTAAGGATTTTTATTCATTCTATTTTTGTTCAATGTAAAATCAAGATTAACTTCTTAGATTTTCTGGACATCCTCGTTGTATAAATTTAATTTTTTACTCCTTTTCCTTGTACAACTTCTGAAATCTGACAGTAAGAACATTTTTATTTTTGTCTCAAACCTCTTTTTTATTCTTTGTCCATCTATTTTTTTTTTCCCCCTATGATGCTTCTTATAACTTTACCAATTACTTTGTGTTCCATTTCATTACGTTACTTATTTTTGCTTTTTCTTTAGGGCAGGATATGTCTACTGCTATGCACCTGCACAGTTCCTACAATGGAGCTTTGATCCTGGTTGGATTGCTTAAGTGCCATTAACATAAACGTGGTTAACAAAAATAGTGGTTTCAGCTTAGTATTTTTCATGCTAAATCAGGTTCAAAACTAGAAGAATAAAAGATTTTTGTAAGAAACATAAACATCCATGTTGATTTCATAAGTGAAACTGATTCTGGTTTTGAAGAGCGGAAGAAATTTAAATAATTCATCTGAAAGCAAAGTTCACTTCTGTTTTTATATTCTCAGAAGTGAATCATCAGATTAAACTAGCATGCCACAGTTTAGTGGTAAACCTCTAACACTACCAAATCTACATATGTAGATTTTGCTTTAATGTCACAGGCAACAGAATGTAATCAACTAACAAACAAAACAAGCAAACAGAAAATTCACATCCAAATAAACCAGAAAGAGGAGTTTATAGGCACTCTACAGAACTGTTAGCTGTGCTATGCTTTTCAAAAGCTGGAATTTGTCCTACAGACATCTCAGAAGTTGCACATCTGTCCAAGAAGAATCACTGCACTTTATTTCTACTGTACATGTTTATCTTATATCTTATTCTTCATTACTGTTATGTACTATGCAAAATACATAAAGAAAAAAAGCAGTAATCAAACTATACATACTGTGAGCAGGGCTTTGTGAAGGCTGCAGTACTGTACAGAAGAAAGCCTTGAACAGATCTATCTCAAATTCAGGGTAATAATACATTTATTTCCCACCCACATTGCTCATGTAATCCACCAACTATTTTAGGAACGCCTAGATTCTTAAAAATACAGAAATTAAAGTGATTTCCTGATCAACCCTTACAGAAAGACACAAGTTTAAACATGAAAGCAACTATGAATGCTTTGGAGAGAAAAAAATAGAATGTAATGTTAATAATCCCTGTAATGTTAATAAGCTAAATAACAGTTTCAAAGTTTAGTATCTTGATGCTTTACGGAGCTCCCATAAAATGGCTCTGAGCCATCCCTTTCTAATGATTTTGCACACCCACGCAACTTGCTCTGTGGGGATGGAAGATAACAGGATTTAGATCCTTGACACACTGCAATTGATTTAACAATAAATATTGTCTATCCTAGTTTTGGGTTACTATAAGATGAAAGCAAAAATGTATATACTGATCTACTGGTTTTCTTTTAAAAAACATTCATCTGATGCTGAAGGCTAATTCTGTAAAGCTGAAACTTAAATCCCAGCAGAAACAGGTTCCCAGATATTAAAAACAAACAAACAAACAAACAAACAAAAAATCATAAAAGTATGTATAATGAAATCTTTAGGCATGTGACAAACTTTGTTTTATATATTATATGATTTCAGAACATCTGTCACACACACTCACAAACTTTCCTTAGAAGGAGAAGCAGAAGTTTAGATGATGATAAAGTTATGTTCTTACCACATTAGAAGGTTCCAATTTCTTCCTTCTAGCAAGGTCAGTGATATTATTGCCATTGTAGTTGATGCTCTCCATACAGCCTTTGAAATTTTTTTCTGCTGTTAGAACTTGGCTTCCCAGAAAAAGGCATGCCTCCAAAGGTTATCTTTGAATGTATCAGAAAATGAAAGACAGTTACTGGAGGACAAGGGCTTAGAATTTTTGCTTACTAGAAAAAGAAAGTATCAAACAAGTACTGGAAAAGTAGGAAAAAGTCTATGATGAAGTCATGACTGCAAATATTTTTGGTGGTAAATTGTATCTGTTATTAGGTTTTCCCAAATACAGAGAAAATATGTATCACAGTTACATATAGACTGTAACAAAGAGAAGGTCTCTAAAAGGAATGCAGTTTTAAATGCTTGGCAGAGCAAAATGTCAGTATTGTTAAGAAACAAGAATTTGTTGGCCAAAGAATGTGCTGTCTGTCTGATCTTGGAGAAGAAAAGTCTGCCTTTCTTTACAAACCTGAATGCAGAAAGTTTGAGAAGTAAAGGTGCCCAGCAAAACCTATTTCAATATGTAGACTGAAACAAACATTAAAATAAAAAAAAAATCTACTAAATCAAAAGGGAAGAAGGAAAGTGTTGCTTTATGTAGAACATCCATCAGTTGGGTAGAGTGTCAGAAGTGAGAAGTGGTTGGTGGCAAGTAAGGAAAATAATTCTTCTCTATTATGATGCTAAAACTAACTAAAAATTGATGATAAGAAAAGAGAAGCAACTGGCACCTATAGAGAGCTTCCCTGTTATAATATTAGCCTAGAACATGGCTTTGAGAGCACAGGGTTGTCAGCAAAAATGAGTCTGAGGGCAGGAGGGAAAACGTGAAAGAGCAAAAATGTTACAGCATTTACAAAAATACATTGTTGGGGACAAATAATTCCCTCCTCCCCCTTCACCCCCCTTCCATATTATAGTATGTATATAGTTATCTTAATCAAAAAAGTAACCAAGGAACAAAGGCTATAAAATACAGGTGTTGTGCTGTTTCCTGTTCAATCATCCCTTCCCTAGGGAACAATCTAAATACTAAATACTATTACTAAAATTCTGAAAAATGAAAGTAGTATTTCTGACCCTTATTACTACTTGGGAGAAAAAGGAGATATCATATGAAGGACTTGGAATGGGAAACTCGAAGTTACTGTAGACAAATGGTTGGATAGCAAAAAATACAGTGAGTTGTGGCCAGTTTACCAGGCAAAACGTTTACTCTTTACATATTAAATTGCATGGACAAGACAGTGTTATACTACTTTGCATGCCCAGAATGGGAAAAAGCAGATTTCAATTCAAAACTTAAATATCAATAATAAATGGAGACAATTGTGAATTAATTTCTTTTTTATTTAGTTTAAAAACAAAAACAACAGCACAAAAATGTTTCTAAAAATCTGTTTTTACTCATGACTGGAAAATCCAAAGGTGATTTCCATGCATCTCGTGGGCCTGAGATAAAGACAATTTAAAAGGAAAGAAAGAAAAAAAAAGGGGGGGGGGGGGATGCTATGACGGTAATGTTTAATATTCGTGTGGGGGGTGAAAGGTGTACTTGAGTTGCCTAAGCACAAGCTTCTACTGCTATTGGTGATACCTGGGGTAGTGTGCCTTAGTAACCTCTGCTTTCTGCTTGAGGAGGTATGCATCTCTATAAATGCTCTGCCATTTCTGCCAACACCATGGGAGTGCTGCAGATATCTAGGGGATATATGTATATAAGCTGCTCATTCAGTTTACGTGTTTGTCTTTTTCTTGGATGAGAAATAGTTGCTGTTTATTATTTCCTTAAATGCAACACAAGCATTTACTCATAATATCCAATCTGAGAACACCGTTCTTGTAACTGCTTATGAAAATCATAGATACAGAAATCAAAAGAAACTGTTTCAATCTGCTTGCATTTAAGGAAATAGGAAGTCTCTTTCCACCCTTGCGCATATTTAAGACTGTTTTCTGACAAACTGCTAGCTAAAGGCTTCAGTCTTTCTTTTTGTGCTTACTCCCTCAAGGGAATAGCTGAGCTTTTGTAACTGTCCCTACTTTGAAGTTTTCTAGTGGATCCAGGTTGGTTTCAGTATCCTCTATTCCTCACTTCTTTCTTTTCTACCATTTTCTTCAAAAAGGAGCATGTTAAGAACATAAATTTCTATTCTGTTAAGAGTCTTCTCCTGCAGTTAGCTGGTTAGTAAATAATACTTTGCTTTCAGAAGATAGGAAATGGATTTGTGGGCATTCTAGATGTTTCTTATCAGGTAAACTCTCATATGTATGTGTTGGAGAAATTCTAATCAGTTCTTCAGTAAAGGTATTATGAAAGCTCAGACGGACTGTTCTGTCATTATTTACCAAGAGATCTGTCTCTTCCTAAAAATAAACAAGACTTTTTGAATTAGGATGTAATTTCCTTTTAAACTGAAAAATTGGAGAAAGACATTTTCTCAAGGGGGAACTGCAGTGGTTGGAAAGAATCTCTGCAAGTCATTGAGTCTAACAAAGCTGGTTCCCTACAGTAAGTTACAGGAAAACGTCCAGATGAGTTTTGAATATCTCCAGAGGAGACTCCACCACCTCTCTGGGCAGTCTGTTCCTGGGCACTGTCACCCTCACAGTAAAGAAGTTCTTCCTTGTGTTCAAATGGAACGTCATTTATTCCAGTTTGTGTCCCCTGCTCCTTGTTCTGTCATTGGGCTCCACAGGCAAGAGCCTGGCCCCATCTGCTTGACTCCCACCCTTCTGGTATTTATAAGCATTGATAATATCCTCTCTCAGCCTTCTCTTCTTCAGGCTGAACAGCCCCAGGTCTCAGCCTTTCCTCATACAGGAGATGCTCCAGGCCCCTCATCATCTCTGTGGCCCTCCACTGGGCTCTCTCCAGAAGTTCTGTATTTCTTGAAGTGAGGAGCCCAGAACTGGACACAGCACTCCAGATGTGGCCTCACCAAGGTAGAGAAGAGAGGGGAGATCACCTCACTCAACCTGCTGGCCACATTCTTTTTAATGCATCCCAGGATACCATTGGCCTTCTTGACCACAAGGCCACATTGCTGGTTTGTGGTCACCCTGCTGCCTACAGGGACACCCAGGCCTTTCTCTGCAGTGCTTCTTTCCAGCAAGTCAGACCCTAACCTGTACTGATACATGCCGTTACTCTTCCCCAGATGTAGGACTCTGCACTTGCCCTTGTTGAACCTCATAAGGTTTTTTCTCTCCCTTTCCACCCTGTCCAGGTCTTGTTGAATGGCAGAAAGATAAAAACTGATCAATGCTTCTTGAGGGAAATTCCCAATGTATTTTAGGTGTATACAAGATTATGTAATACTGTGTGAATGTTGTTATGACCGGGTGACAGTTCACCGATCAGTTCACAGATGTTTTTGCTTCTCAATTGTTTTTACAAAATGTAAATAGTATTCATGAGAAGAGAATGTGATTGACTTCACTTCTTCTAGCAAAATTTTGGCCTTGGAGCTTTGTATCCCTACAGACTGGAACCATAAGTCAATCACAGAACTTGCCACATCACCATTTGCTTTGGTAAACCATCACCACCCCCTTATTCAATATTCTTGAAGGTTCCCTTTTAAGTGAATTCAGATCTGGTCCGGCTGTGGAACTTGCAGCTTTCAGCGTAAGAATATTGTGAAAAGAAGAAGTATCACTAGTCTGTACAGGACTAACACATTTCATTTTACATATGACATTCTTAACAATAGGCTTTTATTATTCATTCTTTGTCATATATTAAAATAAAGGATGTTTTATTTTCTTTCATGTACCAAACAGTTCCATTTGTCTTAAATACTCTCTACAACTGCAGATAATTACAGCAACATAAAAACCAGCATTATGACATACCTAGAGGGATTAGTTTGACTTGTGTTTGGTTCCCAGGTCCCAAGATGCCAGTATCTGGGAAAGTGGCAAATGGAAATTCAACTGTGCAGAGGAACAGGAAAAAACCCTATATCTGTATATCAGCAATACAGAAATAATTGATAAAATGCTCAGGAAACAAGCTGTGTTTAACCAGCACTGTCCAATCCAGCCTGTTGCAGGGTCCATGACAGCAGTGAGAGGAAAGAGCAGCAGACAAGACTCCTCTGGCTTGTACCATGGTATTAGTTCTAGCACGCTTAAGTTCTGCATTTGAAGTTACATTAGCAAGCCTGATGTGCTTGGCAACAGCACAACATCTCACTCCATATGTAACGTATTTTCTGTGGCAAAGAACTTCTTTGTTCATAACTCACGGACTTTGCATGTTCATAAAAGCTGTTACATACTTTGGAAAGTTCAGGCATACCTTCAATCCTCCTCTGTATTCGATTCCTACTGACTTCATAGTAACTGCTGTTCCCAGCAGAGCTCAATGACAGCCGGCGCAGGATCGGGGCTGAATTTGAGGTAGCAGTCACTGGCTGAAAGGAATTCCTGTAATATGCTGCACTCCCCGAAGTACGATATTCAGTGGAATTTCGACGGGCTGGGCTTGACAGATTTACTGAATTAAGTGCAGAATCCATAGAGTCCTCAGAAAAGCGATGCTCTTTGGAAGTGCTGTTTTCTTCTATACGTAACGTTTCTGCTACAGAAAACAAAAGCATCAATCTGTTCAAAACGATGGGCTTTGTAGCTTTGTTATTTAATTCCTTGCTATGTTCTCTTGAAGCTAATAACAAGCTCCAAGCCTGTTAACAAGTCTCCTGTGAGACAAGACTTACTGAAGAATAGTCATTCTCAAGTAATCACTGGTCCTTTACTACATTAAAAAATTTCCAGTAAAATGTCTAATAGACAAGTTTGAGACAGTCTTCCATAAATCATCTCAGCTGTATATGCTAAATATTATGAGCAGGATGTGGACATAAGGTTTGATTTTTTTTTCATTGTCTGATATTAGCATTAACACATATGCAATCTCAGTCAAGCATTTTCATTATCTTTCTTAATGGTTATCTTCTGAGAATTTGTTTAGGAGTGCATTATGTTTCTATTTTTTATAAATATAAAAAGAATTTTTTAACATAAAAAAACCTCTCATGTTAACTAGCAGATGTTTAATTTGTTCTACACAGTAGAG
The DNA here is from genome assembly GCF_987193195.1 of Phasianus colchicus. NCBI lineage: Eukaryota > Metazoa > Chordata > Aves > Galliformes > Phasianidae > Phasianus > Phasianus colchicus. Next base: position 445,493 of record NC_143449.1, read on the forward strand.
GGAGTCTCTAACTTCATATGCAAGAGGACAATTATCATCTGTAGATCTCCATATGTTCGGAGACAATAGCCATCACAAAAAACTGAAGAGACTACATGCAGAGCTGCAGAAGGCTGTAAATCCTAGACTCACATGCACACTAACACAATACAGTCTGATCACAATGCTGCAACTACGAGTCGTTAAACATCAGTGGGAACACCACTCCGTTCTCTCATCATTGTATGTTCTCAGCTCCACTTGCACTAGGCCAACATCTAGCCTGAGGAAGAAGTTGGAAGCCTGATGCAAAAATCTGCATGAAACAAATGCTGCTTTGGCAAGAGAGTTAAGAGCTGGAAAATATAGCTAACAGGTTCACAGAAGTGTAAACTCCACATTACCATCTTGAAAATTACTCTATGAAAGTTATAAAACATATGCTAGTGGAGCAGCATATTCTTGGGGGTAACTGGTACAATCTGTGAAACAAGTTCCTAGAATATGCTCTTTATTACTCTTCTTATATGACAACTTCCAATAATTTCTTGGGAAAATTCCAGAATTAAATAAAGGAAGAGTATTTTCCACAAACAAACAAACAACAGCAACAAAAAACACACAGAGAGCTTTTTAAGCACGTTTAACTTGTTCTATTAGCAATTACGTTCTCTCTCCTGAAGTCTGTATAAAACTGGAGTTCAGTGAAGAACTTGAGGTGTATTTCACAGTTATGATCTTCAGGCAACATTATCCCAAAGTGGAACAAAGACACCCAGAGAACCGGTTCCCTACTTAGTGAATTCAGTAAAGCAAGACATGCAATCCACCATAACATCTTCTATTAAACACAACACTTGTGGCAAAAAGAAGCTTTTAAGTCCACAAGCCCTTCTCTTTCAAGTACACAATCCTCAAGACAATAATGATAAACTTTCTAGTTTGATCTGTATCAAAAAACCAAAGCAGTGGCTACTGAGGTTTTTGGAGAAAGCAAACTTTTATTTGTCGGCTTGAAGTAGCTGCAGCAACTTGCTAAAAGGAAAGCAATAGCCATCTTTCTATAGAATTTCAGAGGTACTAACAGACACAATCAATGATAAGCACTATAATATTAAAGGAAACAAATGAGAAAATTAGATCAGTAGAGAATGAGACCACCAAATGAAGTCTCAGTGCAAGACTGAAAGGCAGAAGTAATACTTCAAATGGCTACAGAAAAGCACTATGAAGGAGTCCAAAACTTGTAGATTGAAACTTCATAAGTTTTTAAAGGTATGATGAAATACTGGAAGCAATATTCCACACCAGGAAGTTTCAACAGGAGTATTTCAGCAAATATCAGCCAACTCCATACAATGTCTTATGAAGGAATCTTTTTATAGTAATCAAGCAGAGATCCCAAATACATCCGTTAAATAATCATTTTATGTCACTCTTTCCGTGATCGCTCAAGACATAAAGGGTTTTAAATTGACTATTTTACAGAAGAATTTAATTGCATTTACTCCAATTATATCCCAGGTTTCTTTCTGATACTACAGATCCTAGTTAAGCAACTGTAAATAGGGATGGCAAAGAGAAACTCTGCTTTGATTCCCAAGACACTAGCATTTGAGCTTAGAATCAGAAAATCATAGAATGGCTTGGGTTGGAAGGGACCCTCAAAGATCATGAAGCTCCAACCCCTCCACCATATGCAGGGCCACCAACCTCCCTATTAAATATTAGACCAGGCTGCCCAGGACCTCATCCAACTGGCCTTGAACACCTCCAGGAAGAGGGGTGTCCACAGCCTCTCTGGGCAGCCTGTTCCAGCACCTCACCATTCACTCTGTAAAGAACTTCCCCTGATACTCAACCTAAATCCTCCCTCCCTCAACTTAAAGCCATTTCCCCTTGTCCTGCCATTATCTTAAGCTTATCTTAACATAGCTCCTCAGGTCACATACACAAGGTGGGAAAACTGGCATACTTCATAGGATGATCATCTTTTAAAATAGGTGTTTCTGTCCAGCAGCTATACTATCCCAATCCACTCCCTTTCAATTCAGCTAGCCTCCCCACAAACCAACCCCAACTGCAGTCTTGTTATTGAAAGCACGGTAACAGGTATGAGAGCTGATTCAGAATTGGTGTCTGACAAATACAGTTTTGCAATTAACGGAGCAACAAATGACTCTTTTCCTACTTCGACATGTGGAGCAGATGCGAGTAGTAGAGGGATGGAATGAGAACAAGTTTTTTTCTGTTACAAACAGAATTCACATTCTTACTCTCAACTATTCCAAAATTCAACAGATTTCAATGCTCTCTGATTTAGGTTTTGTAACAGAAAACTGAACATCCCTCATCTGCTTAAGCCTTCAAAGAATGCTTCTGCCACTTCAGTTTTGTTAGATTTGTAATATGGAATCAGCACTCTCTTGACCTTTGCCCTGTGAAATAAATTGTTATGCTGCTCCTTTAATGTATTTCCATCCATTACTGCATGGATGGCATCACATCTGCAATAGAACCCAACATTCACCACCAAGTAACCAATCGATGCCTTGTAAAAAAGGGCTGATCTGAAATAATAAACACATTTTCCTTACTCTGTCTTGTATCTGAACAGGTATTAACCAGACCCAGTTGTACCACAGCACTGGTAAAATACTGAAAGCAGAAGGCACTGCCATGTGATCTTATGCTGTAAGGCAGGCCCTGTAAGTAATAACTGAAGTTTTATTCTCAAGTCAGCACCAGACACCAAGGGTTCATACATGTATGAGTCCCAATTAGGAAGTTCAGCTTTTCAGAAACCAGAGTTAAATATGTTAAAGGCTGCTATTTAATGATTTCACAATGCAGCAAGCTGTTAATGACAGGTAAATTCAGCAGAAGTAGAACTTCCATATGCAGAAGATCATTAACAACATCAAATTCACTACATCTAAGAGCCACTAACAGAGCCCAGTAAGCCATATCAATTTTATCTACAAATATCAGTCTTCCAGAGGTGAGTTTTTGCACACTTGAAATGTACAAAAGATCAATGAATAATTGTCTCACCTGAAGCTGGAAAGCATCAGTTTTTCAAGTTAATTTGGTATAGACTTTCTGCACCGAACGTTTACTGTTTCAAGACCTCAAGAGGAGATGAGCAATTGCTTGCGCATCCGTTGTTATAAATCTAGATTACAAGTATGTGTGTGTATATGTAGATATACATGCCATAATTATTATGCTTTTCTTTTTCTCTATCTCATTTTTTCCCTCATTTCTCCTCTCCATCTCACTGAGATGGGGGCAGTGAATGAACAGCCACGTGACGCTCAGTGATCTGCTGGGTTAAACCACAATGCATCACCATATCTTAAAGAACTTGCACGCTGTAAAAGATTTCTTCTTTTAAGAACGTTGCAACAAAACGTTGCTGGCATGCATCACCACTGAAATTTTGACTACAGAAACTCATCTTGTCATTTGATATTTTACCATGAGAGAAATCCATCCTGCTGTCAACGCTACAGTGATGAAACTCCAACTTAATTCTAAAAAATCTAGGTGGCAGAGATACCACAAGAATGGACTTGAATGAGTGATTACAAAGAGACTGAACATGGGCCAACATCTTTAACTTATTAACTTCCTTCCTTGCTCCCTAAATATTTAGAATGATAGTAGTACTATAGTAGTAGTAGTTAATGATAATTTTCCCTTTTTGTGATACTTGGTGAATTTCCGAAAAAACTTACTGTTGCAAATGCCACCACTACATAGGTAAATAATTACAATTACGTTATCTGAATCCTTTGGTTATTTCTAATTAGAAAGACACTACAACAGGAACAAACTTGTAAATTATGCTTAGGGTTGGAAAGAATCAGTGTGAACACCAGGTTTATGCATCAATTTGTCTTCTCAGGCAGCTTTCTGTTTTTGAGTTTCCAAATGGTAAGCAGAGCTTTAAAGGATCACATTTGGTTAGTGGCAGATGCATTTTCAAAAAAAAAAAACAAAAAAAAACCCACAAAAATTACAAGAAAGCCTTTATTCACAAGTCTGAAATAAGAAGCATACCCATATTGCGTTACAGAAGAAGACAGATATTACATGCAAAAACAAAGAAAACGCCCCAGCTCTAGCATATTTTATGCTTCCTTAGGAAATCAGAAGCGTGACTGACTTATACTGTTAAGTGAGCCTATGATTAGGGTTAATGCAAGTACACGAGCTAGCATCAACAATAACACACTACCTCTCGTTTGCTTTCATTGTGTGGTGATCAGTGCAGGTGCCTAGAGTTTAAGAGTCAGTACCACAGGGATAAATCCTGGACCCACGGGTTTCCATGGCCCATTCACATTTTTTCCAGACTCCAATGTTTGAATGAAAACCTAATGATTCACATGTGGCTCAGACACAAGGCTCTCTACCTCCTGTTTGGGGAAAAGGTCTCGGGAGGCATATTTCTGCTAGGAGCTCAACCAGTTCTGGAGAGCAAATGGGCTGTGAGACCCAGCACAGCCTGATCTCCTGGTATTTACTTCAAGGTAGCACTATCAGCTGCAGCAAACATTCAAATAACTTCATAATAGCCTCACAGGTAGTCTTACATGGCCCTAGGGAAATTACTTGTTCTCCACATCTTAATTTCTCATTTTGAAAAGAAGCACTGAAAAGAATAATATTATCTTAGAGTTGTCAGGAGGATAAAGCAAGAAACATCTGAGGCCATCTGAATGCCCCAAGTCACACCATGAGAAAAATCCACAAAAAAAAGAAAACAGGATTCAGTGCAAACACAGCTCCCTTGTACTCCAAACATCTGAGGGCAACCATAGGAACTCCAAGCAAAGGAGTGGGATCCAGATCTACAGGCTCAACTCTCTGCTCTGCCTGGGAACAACATAAGCTTCTTACTTCCAAGATAAATGCTAGGGCTGAAAATTAAAAGGAGCACTTCTGAGGTGCAACAACCTCAACCTCAAATGACAAATAAACAGGGAATGGAGCTTGTTTGTGCAACCCCAGCCCTTGGGATGAAGAGTCATTCTCATTTCTTTACTTTTCATTGTGTAGGTATGTTTCAAACAGCAAGCTCAAGCCAGGAGAAAGGCTGAGCACTAAACTATCAGACAAATGTGTCTGTCTGATAGTGAAGAAAATCACCCAAGAGACTGATTTAATTCTCTGCTTGAGAAGGTTTATCTGAACCTCAGTCTGTTTCATCCCACTAAATGACACAGACTCAGAGCTAGAAGCAGAAAAAAGGGGCTGACACCACCACCATGAGTGGGCTTGCTAATCAAGCCTTTAATTTCCCTTTGGTTACATTTGCTTGAATTGAAACCTTATGCATCAGGCAAAATTAAAATGGTTTGTGCTTTTGTTTTGAGTAAGAAAAAATCCTAAATTCAACTCCATTCAAAACAATTATTTTCTCTGGCAGCTGAACCAAAAGAACCCACTAATTATTCACACATATTGTAGCAAGATTATTTCATCCAAGTCCCAGCATGCAGTTTTCTACTATAGCAAATACAATACTTGCCATGAAAGTTCATCACAAAAGATTTAGATTTCTTTCCTTAATCTCTGATGCAGACAATTGTTTTTCTTGCCAGTCTTAAAGAAAAACCAACTATACAAAAAAAACCAAAACAACTTTCAAACAAAAACTCTACAAGAAAATATTCTCACAATTTCATTCTGCAATTTCTCATTTAATTCTACTGTCTACACCCTACCTTCCTATTCAACTGCACAGTTGGTTTTCACAGAATCACAGAATGGCCAGGGTTGGAAGGGACCTCAAGGATCATGAATCTCCAACCCCCTGCCAATGCAGGGCCACCAACCTCCACATTCAGTGCTAGACCAGGCTGCCCAGGGCCCCATCCAATCTGGCCTTGAACACCTCTAGCGACGGGGCATCCACAGCCTCTCTGAGCAGCCTGTTCCAGCACCTCACCACTCTCTCTGTAAAGAACTTCCCCCTGACATCCAACTTAAATCTTCCCTCCTTCAGCTTAAAACCATTTCCCCTTGTCCTGCTGTTATCTACCCTTTCAAAGAGTTTTAATGCGTTACATTAACCTTAGCCACATTTTGTTCTTCTCAAAATATATCCCTCAAAAATTTTTTATAAAATGACTTACGATTTGACTTATCACTCAGTGAGCCTCTCAGCAACCTATCCAACAAGATGATGAGAAGACAAGAGCTAAAAAACACAGGAAACCCACAAGGGCCTTGTGGCTCTGTAACACCTGAGAGAGCTCCAGCACTCTGCTTCAGGAGCAGCCCACAGGCTTCTTGAGCTTAGGACTACTGAGCTGACTTCTTTGAATCTAGCAGTAATTACAATAGTAATTCCTGTTCCTATAGGATTTTTGAATGAAAACATATCAGAACTAGATAGATTTTTTTTTTTTTTTTTTTTTTTTTTTTACATCTGCTTTGTAAAATAATTACTTTCAACTATTCCATCATAGCCCACATTCACCACTGGCCTACAATTTAGTGCTTCTTCTAGAACAATAACAATCGGAATACTGGCAAAGCACATCTCAGTGTATTTTGTTCCAAAAAAAATGACTTGTTGGAATGAGGCACAACAAGGCACAACTATGTTATTATATTAATAATATAATAAAATTTCATATGTTTTGCAAAAAATAAAGTAATACAAGTTTCAAACCCATACTTACACAGTTCCAGTAAACTTCTATTACAAAGAAGAAAAGAAGCATCTATCTTTTGAACAAACTTGTGCAGACACATAAGCAAGGACTACTGAAATTCTGCTATATGCAGGTCAGGGTGCTATGTTACAGACACTGTTAGATAGCAACATCTTTTACCAGGATTTAATTAAACCTGTATTCCACTAATCATCTTTCACACCTGGTGTTAATGTGAGGAGATTAAAGTAACACCAAGTCTTTTTACTGCCAGTGATAGAATTATGAATTGATGTGCTAACTGCCATACAGAGACTTCCTAGCCTAGAAGGAAAAAAAAAATGTCAAGCAGCAGCTATTCAGTTTGAGATGTAAGGATAATTTATCTGTAGGCATGGCATTAATATGTAGCAGAACTAAACCTATTCCTTAATAGAAGACATAAGAGAACAAACAGTGACCTAAGAGACCAGGGAATGGGAGAAAGGAGGAAGCAGCAAATTTAACATGTGGAATCACTTGCCTGGAAGCTAAACAGATTAGCTGGAAACTTTTCACTCACTTGGTTAAGGTATTAAGAACACAAACATTATGTATGGATAAGATTATGAGAATGACTTGAATTAATAAAGCTGATACTCCACTCATACTGAGCTTACTTGACAAATGTATAGCTTGTATAGCTGCAGCTGTTGAGATGCACAAGCTCTGCTTATTACCAACAACCTAACTGTACAGTGTACATGTAATTCAACTTTGCTATTGCTAGACTCTGATTTAAGAACTGTTCAGAAAATCCTGGACTCCCAGTGATATAAAGTATACTCCACCAGGACTATCTTAATAAAGTAGTTCACAAACATACATTCTTGACTATGCTTAAGGAGTTACAAAAGTGATAGAATCTCACTGCAGGTTACTTCAGTTCTTTCTCCCTACCCTAGGTTCACAAACAAGTGAAGAAACAAAAAAATTAGAAACATCTTCACATACCAGTTATCATTTCCCCTCCATGATGGCCAGATTTCAGAAATCCAAAGACTGTTTTGGATTGATAGGCACAATCCACACAAGCTTGTACAGCTTGTTGAAGTACCACGTTGACAGGACCTGGTCCAAAGTGATCTGGAAGCTCCTGAACCTTTTTCTTATCCAGGTGAGGCCCAGAATTTCCATGCTTGTTGACATAAACACACACTGAAAAAGAACAAGCCATATTTATACAGAATATTTCTGCTTTCTTCACACCTAGTGCACACAGAATAGAGACATGTTTCACGTGCTAGAACTGCATTGTTTCTTAAGTCCCAAATTCACTCCCATCTGACCTCTAAAGCCTTTCCGTACCCTGCTAACGTACAAAGCTATCACAACCTGCATCTCTACTCACGCAATAGTCTTAGCAAAGCAAGAACTACCACTACATGCTCTAAACTACCAAAAATCTATTCTTAAAAGTTGTCCTTGCTGTCCTATTTTTTCTCAGATTTGAGACGATACAACAAACCAAACCCTATAGCATACGCCTGCTATTGGTGCCCATTCTGAAGCACCCACACAGCGTTAATAATGTCTGTGCACAATGGTCAGTATCTGCTATCTTCAGCAACCATGCATGTATGATTTCCACACTACAGTTTGACTTTCAGTGCTAAACAAAAGAACAGTAATTACCTGGAAACTGTGCAAAGTGGTTTAAGGCTTATCATGAAAGTAATCAAATAGGACTATTGAAAACAGAGACAATGTCCTCTTGAGGGAAGAAAACAGGTCTTTCTTACAGCAAATGTCATCCAATTGGGAGAAAATCTCCTCTCTTGGGGAGAAAAGTGGTCTTTCTGAGAGAAGGTGTCCTCTTCTTGGCTGCAAGTGTCCCATTTGGCATTGTCATGGAGGCTTTTTGGGGAGAAAGCGTGTGGCAGTTGTAAGAGAAGGGGTATTTCTGGGAGCAAATCTCCTCTTTTTGGAAGAGAAGGTGAAATTTCCAAGGGAAAAGTGGCATTTCTGGGAGGAAATGACATAGCTGGGGGAGAAAAGTGGGAACCGGTGGGAAAGAATATCTTGTACTGGAGAGCTACGGTGGTCTTTTTGGTGTGCCAAGTGGTCTCTTGGGGAGAAAACGTGGTAAATAGGGGAGACAATGTCCTCTGGAGGAGTGTCAAGTAGTATCTGGGAGAGCAAACGTCAGGTATTTCTCGGAAACCGGCTGTTTCTGGGAGATAGTAGCAGACTTGGTTGGAAAATGAGAGGTGTTTGTGAGAAAGCTGGTATTTTGGGAAAAAAAAGGCCGTTTTTTAAAGAAGAAGCTGGCATTTCTGGGAGAATATGTCCCATCTTTGGGAGAAAACGGGTGTATGTGGGAGAAAATGTTGTGTATTTGGGAGAAAGCTGGTGTATGTGGGAGAAAAGGCCATTGTGATGGGGGTCAGTGTGATCTTGAGGAGTGGAAAGCAGTATTCTTGAGATGAAACGTGAGGTATTTCTAAGAGTCCTGGTATTTCTGGGAGAAAATGTCTTGTTTTGTTTTATTGTTTTTAATATTTATATATTTTTTATGTTGCAATTTCAAGGAAACACTTCGATAGAAATGGCTTTTAATTCTTTTGGCATACATAGAAGATGCGAAAATGCACATCATATTTTCACATGAATGTAGTAACAGAAAAAAAGTTCAAAGCAGTAACTGATACACTCAATTATAAAAGCTGCCCTTCCTGTGCAAGAAATGTAACTCAGCCCTTGGGCTAGATGCCATTCTGTGTCATTGATGTAAACCTGGCGGACAGTACAAATACTCTGAATTTAAAATGGCATGACTAAAAATGGAGTCTTTCCTCTAGCTTTTAAGTTTTAAGAAACATAAAATATGTACGTATGCTTGGCAACTTTTCCTTTCATTATATACAAAAGTGACTCTCTCTAAAATAACTGTCAAACTAAGAGGGACTGTCAGAAACCTATCACAGGAGGTAATCTATTTGCTCAGGTTGCTGAAGAGCAATGAAAAAGTAGATATTGAGTTTCAGTTTTCAGCACACACATTAAAGTCCCATGCCTGTAATTAGGTCTCCTACCTTCCAAATAGAATTTTAAAAAAGTTTGATACATGATTATTTTAAATTATTTTTCTATAATTGGTTAGTGGTATTGTGGAACACATATTTAAGGATTAATGATGAGAAAGATTAGAAATCCAAAAAGTGTAAAATTCCATGCAAACTCAATTAAGTTTCAAGGACATTTCCATCAGAAAGAATGGAAATGAAGAAAGAACGGAGCCCCCAGGCTGGTTGTTGAGTGAGAATTACTGCTTACCCAGCATCCGTTTGCTTCATCAAATGTCCCCCATCTGCTCACAGAAACCTCTCTAAGATGCTTTTCTGAAGAATATTTGGCAGCATGTTTCCCAGGGCTGATGCCTAGAGGAGAGGGTACATGGAGACTTGCTGTCTATCTTGATGGCAAACCCCTCCTAAGTAGGAATCCAGAGCTGGTGACTCACTTTGTAGTCTCGTATAGGTCTGGGGCAAGACAACATTATGGCAGTGGGGAGATATTCATGGTCAGGCTGGACAGGCCTCTGAGGTCTCTGACCTCTGTGGGTGTCCCTGTTCATTACTGGGGAACTGGACTCAATGGTCTGTAAGAGTCCCTTCCAACTCAAAAAAAAATTCTATGATTCTATGATTCTATGAATATTCCTGGTTTTATTACAAGTACAAATACTGATAAAGCCTACATTCAAATTGTTTATTCCTTGCTTTTGGAGAAGCTAAAACACTAGCACTAAGAGTTTTAATCAACGTAGATAATAGCTTGTCAGTTGTTATGCACAGTGGTACGTGCACCCAGTTTGAAATTTCAGTGCCATTAATGTTTTTAATTTTTTAAGTGATATGACACAGTACATGCAATCAACAATAATGAACATACCATGGTTCAGGACCCCTGATCTCTCCGCTAGTAATTTAAAATATTTTCATGTGTAGAGACAAGACAAGTATTATGTCCTAAATGGAGTCTAGGTCCCCAGCACTATTTCTTTCTCTATTTGATCCCTAAAAACAACTGTTTTCTTGCCAAAGATTTTGCATCGTTAAATCTCCTTTCTGAAACAATGAATATTGTGTAGTTGCAGGCCACTTTTTCAAACCTGTGGACATTCCCTTTGCTTCTACTTCTTTAAGCAACCTGCAGTTGCAATACACTTTTGCAGTACAGTCTTGAACCTCTTTATTCCTTGTTTTTCAGTCACCATGGGCTGTGTCTGTGCTGTCTTTGTAACCAGGACCAGGGAATGACCTCTTTTCTCCCAGTCAGTTTTCTCAACACATCTACTGGTGTGGATGAAGCAAGCAAAGGCAACAAGAAAAGCAAATACAATTATACTAGCAAGCAGGAGTATCATTTATTATAGATGATAATCACATGTTGGTTTGTCACTAGGTGTGTTTAATCAACTACTTTCTTTTTGAAATAAGAGTGAAGATAAAAGAAAAGTTCAAATAGGATTCCTACATGTCTCGTTTTCATTAAAGATTAGATCTGCTACAACACGATGAACTGAGGATAATATAATGTAACGTCCAAACACTTTTTTTCAAGTAATGTTAACACTGAATGAAAGGTATACAGGCTTCAATGAAATTAGGAAGTTGAGGCCTAGTTGAATGCTATTTGTTGTTGAATGGTATTTGTGACAGTGTTGAAAGAAATGGCTGATGTTATTGTAAAGTTACTGTCTGTCATCTATGAAAAACGGTGTTCTGCACAGGTCTGTGAGTGTTAGAAATGGGCTTTCTTGAAGAGCTGTCTTTATGGAAAAGGAGGCATTGCTTGCAAACTGGTAAATTGGGAAGAAAAAAAAAAAAAAAAAAAGTAACATTTCTGATTTCCAATTTAGTTATTAGAAAATCCCCATCATCTCTCTTTATATTATATGAATACTCCATGGTGTCCTTGGGATGACAAGATGCCTGTACTGCTATTTAGATATGCACAAATACAACAAATCCATGGGCAGATCTTTCCCCTACTGCATTTTTTTAATGTATTTCTTTATTGCTAAACTAAAAGGAAAATAATAGTAGAAAAAATTCAATCACCTTAATCAGCACATGCAAGTCTTAAAAATCTTTTTCTTGCTCTGACTGGTTTGAGAGCCTATTGTACTGAGAAGCAAAAACAGATTACAAGTAAAACACATAAAACAGAATACAAGCATGTCTATTTCTAAGTTCTCTGGTACTCAAAAATCTAAATACCTATTCATGTAGCTGCATTCATTGCTTTAAGTCATTAGCCAAAAGTAAATACGTAAGGAGAAACAGAGACAAAATTGACTTTATAAGAAGAAAATATATTTTAATATTCAAAATATTCTAAGTCACCATGCTGCCCTTTGAAGACAGCATTCATGTCTCATCTTGATCATGCTGACAAGCATCTCACGGGTATCTGCTTTCACTTACGTTGATTGTACAGTTTAGTATCTGTAATACTGAAAAGACCTGATGGGAAATGTTACCTTCCAAATTTTGCTCTGTGTATATGCATTTCCTATTTAAACCCTCACTCAGCAAGAGAAGGAAAAACACTTCTCAGTTTCAGTGTAAGTGCCCCATGGAATTTTCTACAGGAAAAATATCACTTTAGATCTGTCAGACAATAACATTTTATTACCTCAAGGATGTTATCTGAACCTGAGGTCTAATATCTAAATGAACTGCAGTTCAGATTATTTGAGATTTAGCAGAAAGACAGAGGGATGGAAAGTTTCATAGAAAGATTCTATGGGGAGAAGTCTCATTCATTTATTGTGGATAAATATGATGAAAAGGTATTCATATACCAAGTTTTAATAACTGTATGGTTAACAGGAGGAACAGTAGACAGCTTTGAGCAGTAGCTGACATACAGAACAGGAGAGTTGGAAGAGTAATATTTCCAAGAAGATTAATTTAATTTAATTTAAAGGCAGAATGTTTTTTGGCTATTGGAAAGTTCTCTGTTGTGTTGAGCAAAAGGACAGATATACTGGCTGAAAATAAACCTGTAAAAGTGAGGTAATGCATTTACTAAAACAACAATAATTGCTATATCAGGATGGATCCTATATTAAAGGCAATAAAACTCTGATTAATAGCTGTCAGGTTATTTCTTTATTTTTCTCAAATATTTATTTGAGCGCAACATACTATAAATACTTTAAAGAAAATGTTTATCTTATATTTGTACATGATTGCACTCAGTAATACATGGAAGAGCAGCCACTGAAGTGGGAGGATCATAAGCCCAATGTATGTGAAGAGAGAGAGCAATAAATTTGATTCTTCTCAGCATTTTTCTGTTACAGGTTTTGAGAAACTTGTTAGATTTTAGTACCTGTAAATGTAAATGAAACCAACATAAAATACCATACCTAACCTTATTACTTTAAATAACATAGAAAATATGGATTGGAAGACTCGTGTGCATGTTCTTTTTTTCTGTCTTAGACCTGAATAAAGCTGTAAAGAAGAAATTAATGCTCTAGGAAGTCACTGTCAACTCTTGCAAGTCCATTTGGGAGAAAATTTGACACTCCATTTTTTTTTTCTTGTTGTCCTTCTATCTCCTACTCTCCTTTTTGTGTATGTTTATTATTTGCCTCATTTCTGTGAAAACAAATCAGGCTCCATTAATAAAAGCAAAAACTGTTTAAGGCCATCCATCTTACTCATTCTCCTCAAAGGTTTGCTGCCACTTGTTCTATCACAGAGGACTGCAAAACTTTTTTGCTCCACATTGTTACCCTCTAAAGATAAAATGAATAAATTGCTTAAGAAGATGTTGAAAGACTCTTAATGGTGCATTTATGATCATAACATACGTATTTGTGAGACCTAAGGATTTTTATTCATTCTATTTTTGTTCAATGTAAAATCAAGATTAACTTCTTAGATTTTCTGGACATCCTCGTTGTATAAATTTAATTTTTTACTCCTTTTCCTTGTACAACTTCTGAAATCTGACAGTAAGAACATTTTTATTTTTGTCTCAAACCTCTTTTTTATTCTTTGTCCATCTATTTTTTTTTTCCCCCTATGATGCTTCTTATAACTTTACCAATTACTTTGTGTTCCATTTCATTACGTTACTTATTTTTGCTTTTTCTTTAGGGCAGGATATGTCTACTGCTATGCATCTGCACAGTTCCTACAATGGAGCTTTGATCCTGGTTGGATTGCTTAAGTGCCATTAACATAAACGTGGTTAACAAAAATAGTAGTTTCAGCTTAGTATTTTTCATGCTAAATCAGGTTCAAAACTAGAAGAATAAAAGTTTTTTTGTAAGAAACATAAACATCCATGTTGATTTCATAAGTGAAACTGATTCTGTTTTTGAAGAGCGGAAGAAATTTAAATAATTCATCTGAAAGCAAAGTTCACTTCTGTTTTTATATTCTCAGAAGTGAATCATCAGATTAAACTAGCATGCCACAGTTTAGTGGTAAACCTCTAACACTACCAAATCTACATATGTAGATTTTGCTTTAATGTCACAGGCAACAGAATGTAATCAACTAACAAACAAAACAAGCAAACAGAAAATTCACCTCCAAATAAACCAGAAAGAGGAGTTTATAGGCACTCTACAGAACTGTTAGCTGTGCTATGCTTTTCAAAAGCTGGAATTTGTCCTACAGACATCTCAGAAGTTGCACATCTGTCCAAGAAGAATCATTGCACTTTATTTCTACTGTACATGTTTATCTTATATCTTATTCTTCATTACTGTTATGTACTATGCAAAATACATAAAGAAAAAAAGCAGTAATCAAACTATACATACTGTGAGCAGGGCTTTGTGAAGGCTGCAGTACTGTACAGAAGAAAGCCTTGAACAGATCTATCTCAAATTCAGGGTAATAATACATTTATTTCCTACCCACATTGCTCATGTAATCCACCAACTATTTTAGGAACGCCTAGATTCTTAAAAATACAGAAATTAAAGTGATTTCCTGATCAACCCTTACAGAAAGACACAAGTTTAAACATGAAAGCAACTATGAATGCTTTGGAGAGAAAAAAATAGAATGTAATGTTAATAATCCCTGTAATGTTAATAAGCTAAATAACAGTTTCAAAGTTTAGTATCTTGATGCTTTACGGAGCTCCCATAAAATGGCTCTGAGCCATCCCTTTCTAATGATTTTGCACACCCACGCAACTTGCTCTGTGGGGATGGAAGATAACAGGATTTAGATCCTTGACACACTGCAATTGATTTAACAATAAATATTGTCCATCCTAGTTTTGGGTTACTATAAGATGAAAGCAAAAATGTATATACTGATCTACTGGTTTTCTTTTAAAAAACATTCATCTGATGCTGAAGGCTAATTCTGTAAAGCTGAAACTTAAATCCCAGCAGAAACAGGTTCCCAGATATTAAAAACAAACAAACAAACAAACAAACAAAAAATCATAAAAGTATGTATAATGAAATCTTTAGGCATGTGACAAACTTTGTTTTATATATTATATGATTTCAGAACATCTGTCACACACACTCACAAACTTTCCTTAGAAGGAGAAGCAGAAGTTTAGATGATGATAAAGTTATGTTCTTACCACATTAGAAGGTTCCAATTTCTTCCTTCTAGCAAGGTCAGTGATATTATTGCCATTGTAGTTGATGCTCTCCATACAGCCTTTGAAATTTTTTTCTGCTGTTAGAACTTGGCTTCCCAGAAAAAGGCATGCCTCCAAAGGTTATCTTTGAATGTATCAGAAAATGAAAGACAGTTACTGGAGGACAAGGGCTTAGAATTTTTGCTTACTAGAAAAAGAAAGTATCAAACAAGTACTGGAAAAGTAGGAAAAAGTCTATGATGAAGTCATGACTGCAAATATTTTTGGTGGTAAATTGTATCTGTTATTAGGTTTTCCCAAATACAGAGAAAATATGTATCACAGTTACATATAGACTGTAACAAAGAGAAGGTCTCTAAAAGGAATGCAGTTTTAAATGCTTGGCAGAGCAAAATGTCAGTATTGTTAAGAAACAAGAATTTGTTGGCCAAAGAATGTGCTGTCTGTCTGATCTTGGAGAAGAAAAGTCTGCCTTTCTTTACAAACCTGAATGCAGAAAGTTTGAGAAGTAAAGGTGCCCAGCAAAACCTATTTCAATATGTAGACTGAAACAAACATTAAAATAAAAAAAAATCTACTAAATCAAAAGGGAAGAAGGAAAGTGTTGCTTTATGTAGAACATCCATCAGTTGGGCAGAGTGTCAGAAGTGAGAAGTGGTTGGTGGCAAGTAAGGAAAATAATTCTTCTCTATTATGATGCTAAAACTAACTAAAAATTGATGATAAGAAAAGAGAAGCAACTGGCACCTATAGAGAGCTTCCCTGTTATAATATTAGCCTAGAACATGGCTTTGAGAGCACAGGGTTGTCAGCAAAAATGAGTCTGAGGGCAGGAGGGAAAACGTGAAAGAGCAAAAATGTTACAGCATTTACAAAAATACATTGTTGGGGACAAATAATTCCCTCCTCCCCCTTCACCCCCCTTCCATATTATAGTATGTATATAGTTATCTTAATCAAAAAAGTAACCAAGGAACAAAGGCTATAAAATACAGGTGTTGTGCTGTTTCCTGTTCAATCATCCCTTCCCTAGGGAACAATCTAAATACTAAATACTATTACTAAAATTCTGAAAAATGAAAGTAGTATTTCTGACCCTTATTACTACTTGGGAGAAAAAGGAGATATCATATGAAGGACTTGGAATGGGAAACTCGAAGTTACTGTAGACAAATGGTTGGATAGCAAAAAATACAGTGAGTTGTGGCCAGTTTACCAGGCAAAACGTTTACTCTTTACATATTAAATTGCATGGACAAGACAGTGTTATACTACTTTGCATGCCCAGAATGGGAAAAAGCAGATTTCAATTCAAAACTTAAATATCAATAATAAATGGAGACAATTGTGAATTAATTTCTTTTTTATTTAGTTTAAAAACAAAAACAACAGCACAAAAATGTTTCTAAAAATCTGTTTTTACTCATGACTGGAAAATCCAAAGGTGATTTCCATGCATCTCGTGGGCCTGAGATAAAGACAATTTAAAAGGAAAGAAAGAAAAAAAAAGGGGGGGGGGGGGATGCTATGACGGTAATGTTTAATATTCGTGTGGGGGGTGAAAGGTGTACTTGAGTTGCCTAAGCACAAGCTTCTACTGCTATTGGTGATACCTGGGGTAGTGTGCCTTAGTAACCTCTGCTTTCTGCTTGAGGAGGTATGCATCTCTATAAATGCTCTGCCATTTCTGCCAACACCATGGGAGTGCTGCAGATATCTAGGGGATATATGTATATAAGCTGCTCATTCAGTTTACGTGTTTGTCTTTTTCTTGGATGAGAAATAGTTGCTGTTTATTATTTCCTTAAATGCAACACAAGCATTTACTCATAATATCCAATCTGAGAACACCGTTCTTGTAACTGCTTATGAAAATCATAGATACAGAAATCAAAAGAAACTGTTTCAATCTGCTTGCATTTAAGGAAATAGGAAGTCTCTTTCCACCCTTGCGCATATTTAAGACTGTTTTCTGACAAACTGCTAGCTAAAGGCTTCAGTCTTTCTTTTTGTGCTTACTCCCTCAAGGGAATAGCTGAGCTTTTGTAACTGTCCCTACTTTGAAGTTTTCTAGTGGATCCAGGTTGGTTTCAGTATCCTCTATTCCTCACTTCTTTCTTTTCTACCATTTTCTTCAAAAAGGAGCATGTTAAGAACATAAATTTCTATTCTGTTAAGAGTCTTCTCCTGCAGTTAGCTGGTTAGTAAATAATACTTTGCTTTCAGAAGATAGGAAATGGATTTGTGGGCATTCTAGATGTTTCTTATCAGGTAAACTCTCATATGTATGTGTTGGAGAAATTCTAATCAGTTCTTCAGTAAAGGTATTATGAAAGCTCAGACGGACTGTTCTGTCATTATTTACCAAGAGATCTGTCTCTTCCTAAAAATAAACAAGACTTTTTGAATTAGGATGTAATTTCCTTTTAAACTGAAAAATTGGAGAAAGACATTTTCTCAAGGGGGAACTGCAGTGGTTGGAAAGAATCTCTGCAAGTCATTGAGTCTAACAAAGCTGGTTCCCTACAGTAAGTTACAGGAAAACGTCCAGATGAGTTTTGAATATCTCCAGAGGAGACTCCACCACCTCTCTGGGCAGTCTGTTCCTGGGCACTGTCACCCTCACAGTAAAGAAGTTCTTCCTTGTGTTCAAATGGAACGTCATTTATTCCAGTTTGTGTCCCCTGCTCCTTGTTCTGTCATTGGGCTCCACAGGCAAGAGCCTGGCCCCATCTGCTTGACTCCCACCCTTCTGGTATTTATAAGCATTGATAATATCCTCTCTCAGCCTTCTCTTCTTCAGGCTGAACAGCCCCAGGTCTCAGCCTTTCCTCATACAGGAGATGCTCCAGGCCCCTCATCATCTCTGTGGCCCTCCACTGGGCTCTCTCCAGAAGTTCTGTATTTCTTGAAGTGAGGAGCCCAGAACTGGACACAGCACTCCAGATGTGGCCTCACCAAGGTAGAGAAGAGAGGGGAGATCACCTCACTCAACCTGCTGGCCACATTCTTTTTAATGCATCCCAGGATACCATTGGCCTTCTTGACCACAAGGCCACATTGCTGGTTTGTGGTCACCCTGCTGCCTACAGGGACACCCAGGCCTTTCTCTGCAGTGCTTCTTTCCAGCAAGTCAGACCCTAACCTGTACTGATACATGCCGTTACTCTTCCCCAGATGTAGGACTCTGCACTTGCCCTTGTTGAACCTCATAAGGTTTTTTCTCTCCCTTTCCACCCTGTCCAGGTCTTGTTGAATGGCAGAAAGATAAAAACTGATCAATGCTTCTTGAGGGAAATTCCCAATGTATTTTAGGTGTATACAAGATTATGTAATACTGTGTGAATGTTGTTATGACCGGGTGACAGTTCACCGATCAGTTCACAGATGTTTTTGCTTCTCAATTGTTTTTACAAAATGTAAATAGTATTCATGAGAAGAGAATGTGATTGACTTCACTTCTTCTAGCAAAAAAAGAGAAGCAGGTCTAAGACATCTGTTTATCTCCAATTTAAACAACTTAATTTAGGTAGAATTATGTGTTTTACAGCTAGTCACGTTGCTGTGAAAAGAAGCGCGGCTATACGAATAAGAAGTCGCGCGGCTCTGCCCTCGCAACTCCCCCCGCCCCGCGCACGGAGGCGGCCCCCAGCCGCAGCCCCCAGCCGCAGCCCCCAGCCGCTCCCCCCCTCGCGCAGCGCCACTCCGGGGTGCCGCCTGCCGCAGCGACGGCGGCGGGGAGCCCTCGCGCCCAGAGGCGGCCTTCCCGGGGTCTGCCCTCTCCGCCCCCCTCCCACCTACCTGAGGGCAGCCGGCATCCGTCCGCGCGGCAGCGCACAGCCGGTGGCACCGCGCGCACAGCCTGCCTGCCTGCCTGCCGCCCTCCCTCGGACGAGGGTCCCCTTAGACGAAAGCACAGCCCCAGCCCGGCCGCTACCGCGAGGGACCGCGCCCGCGGCCGGAGCCCGGGGGCCGCGAGGAGGGAGGGCTGAGCACCCGGTGACAGGTGAGGACGGCCCCCGCGCCGCTCCCTACCTCGCGCCGCTCTCCTCGCAGCCGGCGGCTCGCTTACCCTCGACCGCCGCCGCCCCCTCGCTCCGTTCCCCCGCCCTAACGCGGCGTTCAACGCGGCCCCGCTAGCCGCGAGGCCCCGCCCCCCGCCCCGCACTGACGGCTCTCTCCGCCAATAGCGAAGAAGACGGCCGTCCTCGAGCTCCGCCCTCACCTCCTTCGACCAATAGGAGCTATCCGTGGTGCTGCCCCTCCGCCTTCCCGGCAGGCTCGGTTGGCTCGCAGCTGCCGAGCAACGGGCGCGGGGCTGCGGGTGGGGCCGCTGAGGGCGGTGGCCGGGCCCCCGCTGCGGGCCGGGGTTGGTGCCGCGGGATTGTGCCCGGGGCTCCTCGTTCGGGAGCTTTCGCCTCATAGATGGACGTTTTTTGTTCCCCTCCCCTTTTTCCCTCTCGGCTCAGCCATCAGGAGGATGGAAATATCTCCCGCACTCACAAAGCTGTAATCTCGGCTTGCAGAAATGATAACTGGTATGTGAAGATGTTTCTAATTTTTTTGTTTCTTCACTTGTTTGTGAACCTAGGGTAGGGAGAAAGAACTGAAGTAACCTGCAGTGAGATTCTATCACTTTTGTGACTCCTTAAGCATAGTCAAGAATGTATGTTTGTGAACTACTTTATTAAGATAGTCCTGGTGGAGTATACTTTATATCACTGGGAGTCCAGGATTTTCTGAACAGTTCTTAAATCAGAGTCTAGCAATAGCAAAGTTGAATTACATGTACACTGTACAGTTAGGTTGTTGGTAATAAGCAGAGCTTGTGCATCTCAACAGCTGCAGCTATACAAGCTATACATTTGTCAAGTAAGCTCAGTATGAGTGGAGTATCAGCTTTATTAATTCAAGTCATTCTCATAATCTTATCCATACATAATGTTTGTGTTCTTAATACCTTAACCAAGTGAGTGAAAAGTTTCCAGCTAATCTGTTTAGCTTCCAGGCAAGTGATTCCACATGTTAAATTTGCTGCTTCCTCCTTTCTCCCATTCCCTGGTCTCTTAGGTCACTGTTTGTTCTCTTATGTCCTCTATTAAGGAATAGGTTTAGTTCTGCTACATATTAATGCCATGCCTACAGATAAATTATCCTTACATCTCAAACTGAATAGCTGCTGCTTGACGTTTTTTTTTTTCCTTCTAGGCTAGGAAGTCTCTGTATGGCATGCCAGCAACGTTTTGTTGCAACGTTCTTAAAAGAAGAAATCTTTTACAGCGTGCAAGTTCTTTAAGATATGGTGATGCACTGTGGTTTAACCCAGCAGATCACTGAGCGTCACATGGCTGTTCATTCACTGCCCCCATCTCAGTGAGATGGAGAGGAGAAATGAGGGAAAAAATGAGATAGAGAAAAAGAAAAGCATAATAATTATGGCATGTATATCTACATATACACACACATACTTGTAATCTAGATTTATAACAACGGATGCGCAAGCAATTGCTCATCTCCTCTTGAGGTCTTGAAACAGTAAACGTTCGGTGCAGAAAGTCTATACCAAATTAACTTGAAAAACTGATGCTTTCCAGCTTCAGGTGAGACAATTATTCATTGATCTTTTGTACATTTCAAGTGTGCAAAAACTCACCTCTGGAAGACTGATATTTGTAGATAAAATTGATATGGCTTACTGGGCTCTGTTAGTGGCTCTTAGATGTAGTGAATTTGATGTTGTTAATGATCTTCTGCATATGGAAGTTCTACTTCTGCTGAATTTACCTGTCATTAACAGCTTGCTGCATTGTGAAATCATTAAATAGCAGCCTTTAACATATTTAACTCTGGTTTCTGAAAAGCTGAACTTCCTAATTGGGACTCATACATGTATGAACCCTTGGTGTCTGGTGCTGACTTGAGAATAAAACTTCAGTTATTACTTACAGGGCCTGCCTTACAGCATAAGATCACATGGCAGTGCCTTCTGCTTTCAGTATTTTACCAGTGCTGTGGTACAACTGGGTCTGGTTAATACCTGTTCAGATACAAGACAGAGTAAGGAAAATGTGTTTATTATTTCAGATCAGCCCTTTTTTACAAGGCATCGATTGGTTACTTGGTGGTGAATGTTGGGTTCTATTGCAGATGTGATGCCATCCATGCAGTAATGGATGGAAATACATTAAAGGAGCAGCATAACAATTTATTTCACAGGGCAAAGGTCAAGAGAGTGCTGATTCCATATTACAAATCTAACAAAACTGAAGTGGCAGAAGCATTCTTTGAAGGCTTAAGCAGATGAGGGATGTTCAGTTTTCTGTTACAAAACCTAAATCAGAGAGCATTGAAATCTGTTGAATTTTGGAATAGTTGAGAGTAAGAATGTGAATTCTGTTTGTAACAGAAAAAAACTTGTTCTCATTCCATCCCTCTACTACTCGCATCTGCTCCACATGTCGAAGTAGGAAAAGAGTCATTTGTTGCTCCGTTAATTGCAAAACTGTATTTGTCAGACACCAATTCTGAATCAGCTCTCATACCTGTTACCGTGCTTTCAATAACAAGACTGCAGTTGGGGTTGGTTTGTGGGGAGGCTAGCTGAATTGAAAGGGAGTGGATTGGGATAGTATAGCTGCTGGACAGAAACACCTATTTTAAAAGATGATCATCCTATGAAGTATGCCAGTTTTCCCACCTTGTGTATGTGACCTGAGGAGCTATGTTAAGATAAGCTTAAGATAATGGCAGGACAAGGGGAAATGGCTTTAAGTTGAGGGAGGGAGGATTTAGGTTGAGTATCAGGGGAAGTTCTTTACAGAGTGAATGGTGAGGTGCTGGAACAGGCTGCCCAGAGAGGCTGTGGACACCCCTCTTCCTGGAGGTGTTCAAGGCCAGTTGGATGAGGTCCTGGGCAGCCTGGTCTAATATTTAATAGGGAGGTTGGTGGCCCTGCATATGGTGGAGGGGTTGGAGCTTCATGATCTTTGAGGGTCCCTTCCAACCCAAGCCATTCTATGATTTTCTGATTCTAAGCTCAAATGCTAGTGTCTTGGGAATCAAAGCAGAGTTTCTCTTTGCCATCCCTATTTACAGTTGCTTAACTAGGATCTGTAGTATCAGAAAGAAACCTGGGATATAATTGGAGTAAATGCAATTAAATTCTTCTGTAAAATAGTCAATTTAAAACCCTTTATGTCTTGAGCGATCACGGAAAGAGTGACATAAAATGATTATTTAACGGATGTATTTGGGATCTCTGCTTGATTACTATAAAAAGATTCCTTCATAAGACATTGTATGGAGTTGGCTGATATTTGCTGAAATACTCCTGTTGAAACTTCCTGGTGTGGAATATTGCTTCCAGTATTTCATCATACCTTTAAAAACTTATGAAGTTTCAATCTACAAGTTTTGGACTCCTTCATAGTGCTTTTCTGTAGCCATTTGAAGTATTACTTCTGCCTTTCAGTCTTGCACTGAGACTTCATTTGGTGGTCTCATTCTCTACTGATCTAATTTTCTCATTTGTTTCCTTTAATATTATAGTGCTTATCATTGATTGTGTCTGTTAGTACCTCTGAAATTCTATAGAAAGATGGCTATTGCTTTCCTTTTAGCAAGTTGCTGCAGCTACTTCAAGCCGACAAATAAAAGTTTGCTTTCTCCAAAAACCTCAGTAGCCACTGCTTTGGTTTTTTGATACAGATCAAACTAGAAAGTTTATCATTATTGTCTTGAGGATTGTGTACTTGAAAGAGAAGGGCTTGTGGACTTAAAAGCTTCTTTTTGCCACAAGTGTTGTGTTTAATAGAAGATGTTATGGTGGATTGCATGTCTTGCTTTACTGAATTCACTAAGTAGGGAACCGGTTCTCTGGGTGTCTTTGTTCCACTTTGGGATAATGTTGCCTGAAGATCATAACTGTGAAATACACCTCAAGTTCTTCACTGAACTCCAGTTTTATACAGACTTCAGGAGAGAGAACGTAATTGCTAATAGAACAAGTTAAACGTGCTTAAAAAGCTCTCTGTGTGTTTTTTGTTGCTGTTGTTTGTTTGTTTGTGGAAAATACTCTTCCTTTATTTAATTCTGGAATTTTCCCAAGAAATTATTGGAAGTTGTCATATAAGAAGAGTAATAAAGAGCATATTCTAGGAACTTGTTTCACAGATTGTACCAGTTACCCCCAAGAATATGCTGCTCCACTAGCATATGTTTTATAACTTTCATAGAGTAATTTTCAAGATGGTAATGTGGAGTTTACACTTCTGTGAACCTGTTAGCTATATTTTCCAGCTCTTAACTCTCTTGCCAAAGCAGCATTTGTTTCATGCAGATTTTTGCATCAGGCTTCCAACTTCTTCCTCAGGCTAGATGTTGGCCTAGTGCAAGTGGAGCTGAGAACATACAATGATGAGAGAACGGAGTGGTGTTCCCACTGATGTTTAACGACTCGTAGTTGCAGCATTGTGATCAGACTGTATTGTGTTAGTGTGCATGTGAGTCTAGGATTTACAGCCTTCTGCAGCTCTGCATGTAGTCTCTTCAGTTTTTTGTGATGGCTATTGTCTCCGAACATATGGAGATCTACAGATGATAATTGTCCTCTTGCATATGAAGTTAGAGACTCCCTCTACTGTGTAGAACAAATTAAACATCTGCTAGTTAACATGAGAGGTTTTTTTATGTTAAAAAATTCTTTTTATATTTATAAAAAATAGAAACATAATGCACTCCTAAACAAATTCTCAGAAGATAACCATTAAGAAAGATAATGAAAATGCTTGACTGAGATTGCATATGTGTTAATGCTAATATCAGACAATGAAAAAAAAATCAAACCTTATGTCCACATCCTGCTCATAATATTTAGCATATACAGCTGAGATGATTTATGGAAGACTGTCTCAAACTTGTCTATTAGACATTTTACTGGAAATTTTTTAATGTAGTAAAGGACCAGTGATTACTTGAGAATGACTATTCTTCAGTAAGTCTTGTCTCACAGGAGACTTGTTAACAGGCTTGGAGCTTGTTATTATCTTCAAGAGAACATAGCAAGGAATTAAATAACAAAGCTACAAAGCCCATCGTTTTGAACAGATTGATGCTTTTGTTTTCTGTAGCAGAAACGTTACGTATAGAAGAAAACAGCACTTCCAAAGAGCATCGCTTTTCTGAGGACTCTATGGATTCTGCACTTAATTCAGTAAATCTGTCAAGCCCAGCCCGTCGAAATTCCACTGAATATCGTACTTCGGGGAGTGCAGCATATTACAGGAATTCCTTTCAGCCAGTGACTGCTACCTCAAATTCAGCCCCGATCCTGCGCCGGCTGTCATTGAGCTCTGCTGGGAACAGCAGTTACTATGAAGTCAGTAGGAATCGAATACAGAGGAGGATTGAAGGTATGCCTGAACTTTCCAAAGTATGTAACAGCTTTTATGAACATGCAAAGTCCGTGAGTTATGAACAAAGAAGTTCTTTGCCACAGAAAATACGTTACATATGGAGTGAGATGTTGTGCTGTTGCCAAGCACATCAGGCTTGCTAATGTAACTTCAAATGCAGAACTTAAGCGTGCTAGAACTAATACCATGGTACAAGCCAGAGGAGTCTTGTCTGCTGCTCTTTCCTCTCACTGCTGTCATGGACCCTGCAACAGGCTGGATTGGACAGTGCTGGTTAAACACAGCTTGTTTCCTGAGCATTTTATCAATTATTTCTGTATTGCTGATATACAGATATAGGGTTTTTTCCTGTTCCTCTGCACAGTTGAATTTCCATTTGCCACTTTCCCAGATACTGGCATCTTGGGACCTGGGAACCAAACACAAGTCAAACTAATCCCTCTAGGTATGTCATAATGCTGGTTTTTATGTTGCTGTAATTATCTGCAGTTGTAGAGAGTATTTAAGACAAATGGAACTGTTTGGTACATGAAAGAAAATAAAACATCCTTTATTTTAATATATGACAAAGAATGAATAATAAAAGCCTATTGTTAAGAATGTCATATGTAAAATGAAATGTGTTAGTCCTGTACAGACTAGTGATACTTCTTCTTTTCACAATATTCTTACGCTGAAAGCTGCAAGTTCCACAGCCGGACCAGATCTGAATTCACTTAAAAGGGAACCTTCAAGAATATTGAATAAGGGGGTGGTGATGGTTTACCAAAGCAAATGGTGATGTGGCAAGTTCTGTGATTGACTTATGGTTCCAGTCTGTAGGGATACAAAGCTCCAAGGCCAAAATTTTGCTAGAAGAAGTGAAGTCAATCACATTCTCTTCTCATGAATACTATTTACATTTTGTAAAAACAATTGAGAAGCAAAAACATCTGTGAACTGATCGGTGAACTGTCACCCGGTCATAACAACATTCACACAGTATTACATAATCTTGTATACACCTAAAATACATTGGGAATTTCCCTCAAGAAGCATTGATCAGTTTTTATCTTTCTGCCATTCAACAAGACCTGGACAGGGTGGAAAGGGAGAGAAAAAACCTTATGAGGTTCAACAAGGGCAAGTGCAGAGTCCTACATCTGGGGAAGAGTAACTGCATGTATCAGTACAGGTTAGGGTCTGACTTGCTGGAAAGAAGCACTGCAGAGAAAGGCCTGGGTGTCCCTGTAGGCAGCAGGGTGACCACAAACCAGCAATGTGGCCTTGTGGTCAAGAAGGCCAATGGTATCCTGGGATGCATTAAAAAGAATGTGGCCAGCAGGTTGAGTGAGGTGATCTCCCCTCTCTTCTCTACCTTGGTGAGGCCACATCTGGAGTGCTGTGTCCAGTTCTGGGCTCCTCACTTCAAGAAATACAGAACTTCTGGAGAGAGCCCAGTGGAGGGCCACAGAGATGATGAGGGGCCTGGAGCATCTCCTGTATGAGGAAAGGCTGAGACCTGGGGCTGTTCAGCCTGAAGAAGAGAAGGCTGAGAGAGGATATTATCAATGCTTATAAATACCAGAAGGGTGGGAGTCAAGCAGATGGGGCCAGGCTCTTGCCTGTGGAGCCCAATGACAGAACAAGGAGCAGGGGACACAAACTGGAATAAATGACGTTCCATTTGAACACAAGGAAGAACTTCTTTACTGTGAGGGTGACAGTGCCCAGGAACAGACTGCCCAGAGAGGTGGTGGAGTCTCCTCTGGAGATATTCAAAACTCATCTGGACGTTTTCCTGTAACTTACTGTAGGGAACCAGCTTTGTTAGACTCAATGACTTGCAGAGATTCTTTCCAACCACTGCAGTTCCCCCTTGAGAAAATGTCTTTCTCCAATTTTTCAGTTTAAAAGGAAATTACATCCTAATTCAAAAAGTCTTGTTTATTTTTAGGAAGAGACAGATCTCTTGGTAAATAATGACAGAACAGTCCGTCTGAGCTTTCATAATACCTTTACTGAAGAACTGATTAGAATTTCTCCAACACATACATATGAGAGTTTACCTGATAAGAAACATCTAGAATGCCCACAAATCCATTTCCTATCTTCTGAAAGCAAAGTATTATTTACTAACCAGCTAACTGCAGGAGAAGACTCTTAACAGAATAGAAATTTATGTTCTTAACATGCTCCTTTTTGAAGAAAATGGTAGAAAAGAAAGAAGTGAGGAATAGAGGATACTGAAACCAACCTGGATCCACTAGAAAACTTCAAAGTAGGGACAGTTACAAAAGCTCAGCTATTCCCTTGAGGGAGTAAGCACAAAAAGAAAGACTGAAGCCTTTAGCTAGCAGTTTGTCAGAAAACAGTCTTAAATATGCGCAAGGGTGGAAAGAGACTTCCTATTTCCTTAAATGCAAGCAGATTGAAACAGTTTCTTTTGATTTCTGTATCTATGATTTTCATAAGCAGTTACAAGAACGGTGTTCTCAGATTGGATATTATGAGTAAATGCTTGTGTTGCATTTAAGGAAATAATAAACAGCAACTATTTCTCATCCAAGAAAAAGACAAACACGTAAACTGAATGAGCAGCTTATATACATATATCCCCTAGATATCTGCAGCACTCCCATGGTGTTGGCAGAAATGGCAGAGCATTTATAGAGATGCATACCTCCTCAAGCAGAAAGCAGAGGTTACTAAGGCACACTACCCCAGGTATCACCAATAGCAGTAGAAGCTTGTGCTTAGGCAACTCAAGTACACCTTTCACCCCCCACACGAATATTAAACATTACCGTCATAGCATCCCCCCCCCCCCCTTTTTTTTTCTTTCTTTCCTTTTAAATTGTCTTTATCTCAGGCCCACGAGATGCATGGAAATCACCTTTGGATTTTCCAGTCATGAGTAAAAACAGATTTTTAGAAACATTTTTGTGCTGTTGTTTTTGTTTTTAAACTAAATAAAAAAGAAATTAATTCACAATTGTCTCCATTTATTATTGATATTTAAGTTTTGAATTGAAATCTGCTTTTTCCCATTCTGGGCATGCAAAGTAGTATAACACTGTCTTGTCCATGCAATTTAATATGTAAAGAGTAAACGTTTTGCCTGGTAAACTGGCCACAACTCACTGTATTTTTTGCTATCCAACCATTTGTCTACAGTAACTTCGAGTTTCCCATTCCAAGTCCTTCATATGATATCTCCTTTTTCTCCCAAGTAGTAATAAGGGTCAGAAATACTACTTTCATTTTTCAGAATTTTAGTAATAGTATTTAGTATTTAGATTGTTCCCTAGGGAAGGGATGATTGAACAGGAAACAGCACAACACCTGTATTTTATAGCCTTTGTTCCTTGGTTACTTTTTTGATTAAGATAACTATATACATACTATAATATGGAAGGGGGGTGAAGGGGGAGGAGGGAATTATTTGTCCCCAACAATGTATTTTTGTAAATGCTGTAACATTTTTGCTCTTTCACGTTTTCCCTCCTGCCCTCAGACTCATTTTTGCTGACAACCCTGTGCTCTCAAAGCCATGTTCTAGGCTAATATTATAACAGGGAAGCTCTCTATAGGTGCCAGTTGCTTCTCTTTTCTTATCATCAATTTTTAGTTAGTTTTAGCATCATAATAGAGAAGAATTATTTTCCTTACTTGCCACCAACCACTTCTCACTTCTGACACTCTGCCCAACTGATGGATGTTCTACATAAAGCAACACTTTCCTTCTTCCCTTTTGATTTAGTAGATTTTTTTTTATTTTAATGTTTGTTTCAGTCTACATATTGAAATAGGTTTTGCTGGGCACCTTTACTTCTCAAACTTTCTGCATTCAGGTTTGTAAAGAAAGGCAGACTTTTCTTCTCCAAGATCAGACAGACAGCACATTCTTTGGCCAACAAATTCTTGTTTCTTAACAATACTGACATTTTGCTCTGCCAAGCATTTAAAACTGCATTCCTTTTAGAGACCTTCTCTTTGTTACAGTCTATATGTAACTGTGATACATATTTTCTCTGTATTTGGGAAAACCTAATAACAGATACAATTTACCACCAAAAATATTTGCAGTCATGACTTCATCATAGACTTTTTCCTACTTTTCCAGTACTTGTTTGATACTTTCTTTTTCTAGTAAGCAAAAATTCTAAGCCCTTGTCCTCCAGTAACTGTCTTTCATTTTCTGATACATTCAAAGATAACCTTTGGAGGCATGCCTTTTTCTGGGAAGCCAAGTTCTAACAGCAGAAAAAAATTTCAAAGGCTGTATGGAGAGCATCAACTACAATGGCAATAATATCACTGACCTTGCTAGAAGGAAGAAATTGGAACCTTCTAATGTGGTAAGAACATAACTTTATCATCATCTAAACTTCTGCTTCTCCTTCTAAGGAAAGTTTGTGAGTGTGTGTGACAGATGTTCTGAAATCATATAATATATAAAACAAAGTTTGTCACATGCCTAAAGATTTCATTATACATACTTTTATGATTTTTTGTTTGTTTGTTTGTTTGTTTGTTTTTAATATCTGGGAACCTGTTTCTGCTGGGATTTAAGTTTCAGCTTTACAGAATTAGCCTTCAGCATCAGATGAATGTTTTTTAAAAGAAAACCAGTAGATCAGTATATACATTTTTGCTTTCATCTTATAGTAACCCAAAACTAGGATGGACAATATTTATTGTTAAATCAATTGCAGTGTGTCAAGGATCTAAATCCTGTTATCTTCCATCCCCACAGAGCAAGTTGCGTGGGTGTGCAAAATCATTAGAAAGGGATGGCTCAGAGCCATTTTATGGGAGCTCCGTAAAGCATCAAGATACTAAACTTTGAAACTGTTATTTAGCTTATTAACATTACAGGGATTATTAACATTACATTCTATTTTTTTCTCTCCAAAGCATTCATAGTTGCTTTCATGTTTAAACTTGTGTCTTTCTGTAAGGGTTGATCAGGAAATCACTTTAATTTCTGTATTTTTAAGAATCTAGGCGTTCCTAAAATAGTTGGTGGATTACATGAGCAATGTGGGTAGGAAATAAATGTATTATTACCCTGAATTTGAGATAGATCTGTTCAAGGCTTTCTTCTGTACAGTACTGCAGCCTTCACAAAGCCCTGCTCACAGTATGTATAGTTTGATTACTGCTTTTTTTCTTTATGTATTTTGCATAGTACATAACAGTAATGAAGAATAAGATATAAGATAAACATGTACAGTAGAAATAAAGTGCAATGATTCTTCTTGGACAGATGTGCAACTTCTGAGATGTCTGTAGGACAAATTCCAGCTTTTGAAAAGCATAGCACAGCTAACAGTTCTGTAGAGTGCCTATAAACTCCTCTTTCTGGTTTATTTGGAGGTGAATTTTCTGTTTGCTTGTTTTGTTTGTTAGTTGATTACATTCTGTTGCCTGTGACATTAAAGCAAAATCTACATATGTAGATTTGGTAGTGTTAGAGGTTTACCACTAAACTGTGGCATGCTAGTTTAATCTGATGATTCACTTCTGAGAATATAAAAACAGAAGTGAACTTTGCTTTCAGATGAATTATTTAAATTTCTTCCGCTCTTCAAAAACAGAATCAGTTTCACTTATGAAATCAACATGGATGTTTATGTTTCTTACAAAAAAACTTTTATTCTTCTAGTTTTGAACCTGATTTAGCATGAAAAATACTAAGCTGAAACTACTATTTTTGTTAACCACGTTTATGTTAATGGCACTTAAGCAATCCAACCAGGATCAAAGCTCCATTGTAGGAACTGTGCAGATGCATAGCAGTAGACATATCCTGCCCTAAAGAAAAAGCAAAAATAAGTAACGTAATGAAATGGAACACAAAGTAATTGGTAAAGTTATAAGAAGCATCATAGGGGGAAAAAAAAAATAGATGGACAAAGAATAAAAAAGAGGTTTGAGACAAAAATAAAAATGTTCTTACTGTCAGATTTCAGAAGTTGTACAAGGAAAAGGAGTAAAAAATTAAATTTATACAACGAGGATGTCCAGAAAATCTAAGAAGTTAATCTTGATTTTACATTGAACAAAAATAGAATGAATAAAAATCCTTAGGTCTCACAAATACGTATGTTATGATCATAAATGCACCATTAAGAGTCTTTCAACATCTTCTTAAGCAATTTATTCATTTTATCTTTAGAGGGTAACAATGTGGAGCAAAAAAGTTTTGCAGTCCTCTGTGATAGAACAAGTGGCAGCAAACCTTTGAGGAGAATGAGTAAGATGGATGGCCTTAAACAGTTTTTGCTTTTATTAATGGAGCCTGATTTGTTTTCACAGAAATGAGGCAAATAATAAACATACACAAAAAGGAGAGTAGGAGATAGAAGGACAACAAGAAAAAAAAAATGGAGTGTCAAATTTTCTCCCAAATGGACTTGCAAGAGTTGACAGTGACTTCCTAGAGCATTAATTTCTTCTTTACAGCTTTATTCAGGTCTAAGACAGAAAAAAAGAACATGCACACGAGTCTTCCAATCCATATTTTCTATGTTATTTAAAGTAATAAGGTTAGGTATGGTATTTTATGTTGGTTTCATTTACATTTACAGGTACTAAAATCTAACAAGTTTCTCAAAACCTGTAACAGAAAAATGCTGAGAAGAATCAAATTTATTGCTCTCTCTCTTCACATACATTGGGCTTATGATCCTCCCACTTCAGTGGCTGCTCTTCCATGTATTACTGAGTGCAATCATGTACAAATATAAGATAAACATTTTCTTTAAAGTATTTATAGTATGTTGCGCTCAAATAAATATTTGAGAAAAATAAAGAAATAACCTGACAGATATTAATCAGATTTTTATTGCCTTTAATATAGGATCCATCCTGATATAGCAATTATTGTTGTTTTAGTAAATGCATTACCTCACTTTTACAGGTTTATTTTCAGCCAGTATATCTATCCTTTTGCTCAACACAACAGAGAACTTTCCAATAGCCAAAAAACATTCTGCCTTTAAATTAAATTAAATTAATCTTCTTGGAAATATTACTCTTCCAACTCTCCTGTTCTGTATGTCAGCTACTGCTCAAAGCTGTCTACTGTTCCTCCTGTTAACCATACAGTTATTAAAACTTGGTATATGAATACCTTTTCATCATATTTATCCACAATAAATGAATGAGACTTCTCCCCATAGAATCTTTCTATGAAACTTTCCATCCCTCTGTCTTTCTGCTAAATCTCAAATAATCTGAACTGCAGTTCATTTAGATATTAGACCTCAGGTTCAGATAACATCCTTGAGGTAATAAAATGTTATTGTCTGACAGATCTAAAGTGATATTTTTCCTGTAGAAAATTCCATGGGGCACTTACACTGAAACTGAGAAGTGTTTTTCCTTCTCTTGCTGAGTGAGGGTTTAAATAGGAAATGCATATACACAGAGCAAAATTTGGAAGGTAACATTTCCCATCAGGTCTTTTCAGTATTACAGATACTAAACTGTACAATCAACGTAAGTGAAAGCAGATACCCGTGAGATGCTTGTCAGCATGATCAAGATGAGACATGAATGCTGTCTTCAAAGGGCAGCATGGTGACTTAGAATATTTTGAATATTAAAATATATTTTCTTCTTATAAAGTCAATTTTGTCTCTGTTTCTCCTTACGTATTTACTTTTGGCTAATGACTTAAAGCAATGAATGCAGCTACATGAATAGGTATTTAGATTTTTGAGTACCAGAGAACTTAGAAATAGACATGCTTGTATTCTGTTTTATGTGTTTTACTTGTAATCTGTTTTTGCTTCTCAGTACAATAGGCTCTCAAACCAGTCAGAGCAAGAAAAAGATTTTTAAGACTTGCATGTGCTGATTAAGGTGATTGAATTTTTTCTACTATTATTTTCCTTTTAGTTTAGCAATAAAGAAATACATTAAAAAAATGCAGTAGGGGAAAGATCTGCCCATGGATTTGTTGTATTTGTGCATATCTAAATAGCAGTACAGGCATCTTGTCATCCCAAGGACACCATGGAGTATTCATATAATATAAAGAGAGATGATGGGGATTTTCTAATAACTAAATTGGAAATCAGAAATGTTACTTTTTTTTTTTTTTTTTTTTCTTCCCAATTTACCAGTTTGCAAGCAATGCCTCCTTTTCCATAAAGACAGCTCTTCAAGAAAGCCCATTTCTAACACTCACAGACCTGTGCAGAACACCGTTTTTCATAGATGACAGACAGTAACTTTACAATAACATCAGCCATTTCTTTCAACACTGTCACAAATACCATTCAACAACAAATAGCATTCAACTAGGCCTCAACTTCCTAATTTCATTGAAGCCTGTATACCTTTCATTCAGTGTTAACATTACTTGAAAAAAAGTGTTTGGACGTTACATTATATTATCCTCAGTTCATCGTGTTGTAGCAGATCTAATCTTTAATGAAAACGAGACATGTAGGAATCCTATTTGAACTTTTCTTTTATCTTCACTCTTATTTCAAAAAGAAAGTAGTTGATTAAACACACCTAGTGACAAACCAACATGTGATTATCATCTATAATAAATGATACTCCTGCTTGCTAGTATAATTGTATTTGCTTTTCTTGTTGCCTTTGCTTGCTTCATCCACACCAGTAGATGTGTTGAGAAAACTGACTGGGAGAAAAGAGGTCATTCCCTGGTCCTGGTTACAAAGACAGCACAGACACAGCCCATGGTGACTGAAAAACAAGGAATAAAGAGGTTCAAGACTGTACTGCAAAAGTGTATTGCAACTGCAGGTTGCTTAAAGAAGTAGAAGCAAAGGGAATGTCCACAGGTTTGAAAAAGTGGCCTGCAACTACACAATATTCATTGTTTCAGAAAGGAGATTTAACGATGCAAAATCTTTGGCAAGAAAACAGTTGTTTTTAGGGATCAAATAGAGAGAGAAATAGTGCTGGGGACCTAGACTCCATTTAGGACATAATACTTGTCTTGTCTCTACACATGAAAATATTTTAAATTACTAGCGGAGAGATCAGGGGTCCTGAACCATGGTATGTTCATTATTGTTGATTGCATGTACTGTGTCATATCACTTAAAAATTAAAGACATTAATGGCACTGAAATTTCAAACTGGGTGCACGTACCACTGTGCATAACAACTGACAAGCTATTATCTACATTGATTAAAACTCTTAGTGCTAGTGTTTTAGCTTCTCCAAAAGCAAGGAATAAACAATTTGAATGTAGGCTTTATCAGTATTTGTACTTGTAATAAAACCAGGAATATTCATAGAATCATAGAATCATAGAATTTTTTTTTGAGTTGGAAGGGACTCTTACAGACCATTGAGTCCAGTTCCCCAGTAATGAACAGGGACACCCACAGAGGTCAGAGACCTCAGAGGCCTGTCCAGCCTGACCATGAATATCTCCCCACTGCCATAATGTTGTCTTGCCCCAGACCTATACGAGACTACAAAGTGAGTCACCAGCTCTGGATTCCTACTTAGGAGGGGTTTGCCATCAAGATAGACAGCAAGTCTCCATGTACCCTCTCCTCTAGGCATCAGCCCTGGGAAACATGCTGCCAAATATTCTTCAGAAAAGCATCTTAGAGAGGTTTCTGTGAGCAGATGGGGGACATTTGATGAAGCAAACGGATGCTGGGTAAGCAGTAATTCTCACTCAACAACCAGCCTGGGGGCTCCGTTCTTTCTTCATTTCCATTCTTTCTGATGGAAATGTCCTTGAAACTTAATTGAGTTTGCATGGAATTTTACACTTTTTGGATTTCTAATCTTTCTCATCATTAATCCTTAAATATGTGTTCCACAATACCACTAACCAATTATAGAAAAATAATTTAAAATAATCATGTATCAAACTTTTTTAAAATTCTATTTGGAAGGTAGGAGACCTAATTACAGGCATGGGACTTTAATGTGTGTGCTGAAAACTGAAACTCAATATCTACTTTTTCATTGCTCTTCAGCAACCTGAGCAAATAGATTACCTCCTGTGATAGGTTTCTGACAGTCCCTCTTAGTTTGACAGTTATTTTAGAGAGAGTCACTTTTGTATATAATGAAAGGAAAAGTTGCCAAGCATACGTACATATTTTATGTTTCTTAAAACTTAAAAGCTAGAGGAAAGACTCCATTTTTAGTCATGCCATTTTAAATTCAGAGTATTTGTACTGTCCGCCAGGTTTACATCAATGACACAGAATGGCATCTAGCCCAAGGGCTGAGTTACATTTCTTGCACAGGAAGGGCAGCTTTTATAATTGAGTGTATCAGTTACTGCGTTGAACTTTTTTTGTGTTACTACATTCATGTGAAAATATGATGTGCATTTTCGCATCTTCTATGTATGCCAAAAGAATTAAAAGCCATTTCTATCGAAGCGTTTCCTTGAAATTGCAACATAAAAAATATATAAATATTAAAAACAATAAAACAAAACAAGACATTTTCTCCCAGAAATACCAGGACTCTTAGAAATACCTCACGTTTCATCTCAAGAATACTGCTTTCCACTCCTCAAGATCACACTGACCCCCATCACAATGGCCTTTTCTCCCACATACACCAGCTTTCTCCCAAATACACGACATTTTCTCCCACATACACCCGTTTTCTCCCAAAGATGGGACATATTCTCCCAGAAATGCCAGCTTCTTCTTTAAAAAACGGCCTTTTTTTCCCCAAAATACCAGCTTTCTCACAAACACCTCTCATTTTCCAACCAAGTCTGCTACTATCTCCCAGAAACAGCCGGTTTCCGAGAAATACCTGACGTTTGCTCTCCCAAATACCACTCGACACTCCTCCAGAGGACATTGTCTCCCCTATTTACCACGTTTTCTCCCCAAGAGACCACTTGGCACACCAAAAAGACCGCCGTTGCTCTCCAGTACAAGATATTCTTTCCCACCGGTTCCCACTTTTCTCCCCCAGCTATGTCATTTCCTCCCAGAAATGCCACTTTTCCCTTAGAAATTTCACCTTCTCTTCCAAAAAGAGGAGATTTGCTCCCAGAAATACCCCTTCTCTTACAACTGCCACACGCTTTCTCCCCAAAAAGCCTCCATGACAATGCCAAATGGGACACTTGCAGCCAAGAAGAGGACACCTTCTCTCAGAAAGACCACTTTTCTCCCCAAGAGAGGAGATTTTCTCCCAATTGGATGACATTTGCTGTAAGAAAGACCTGTTTTCTTCCCTCAAGAGGACATTGTCTTTCCCACTGAGGACATTTTCTCCCAGAAGTGGCGCTACTCTGTGAAACACCTCCATTTCCTCCCAAATCTACTCCATGACACGCCTCAGGATGACACTTACTCCCCGATTTGGGGCATTTTCTCCCAGAAATACCACTTCTCTCCCAAAGGGATGGCCTTTTCCCTCTCTAGCATCTGTTTCCTCACCAATACCTGGCATTTTCTCCCAGAAACACCAGCTTTCTCACACATACATCACCTTCCCCCCCCGACATCAGACCTCTTCTCCCAGAAATACCAGGACTCTGCTGAATATTTCCCATTTCCTCCAGAACATACAGCATTACACTCCGCAAGAGGACAGTTTCTTTCAGAAATGTGGCATTTTATCGCAGATACACCATTTTTATGCCCAGTAGAGCTCCTTTTCTCCCAGAAATAGCACTGCTCTTAGGAAGAGCTCCCATTTTCTAACCAAAAGGCTGCTTTACACTCCTCAAGATCACACTTACCCCCATCAAGATGGCAGTGTCACAGAAATACCAGCTTCTGCCCCCAAAATGGGACTTTGGCTCTCCAAAACAAGACATTTTCTCCCAGAAATACCAGGACTCTTAGAAATACCTCACGTTTCATCTCAAGAATACTGCTTTCCACTCCTCAAGATCACACTGACTCCCATCACAATAGCCTTTTCTCCCACATACACCCGTTTTCTCCCAAAGATGGGACATATTCTCCCAGAAATGCCAGCTTCTTCTTTAAAAAACGGCCTTTTTTTCCCCAAAATACCAGCTTTCTCACAAACACCTCTCATTTTCCAACCAAGTCTGCTACTATCTCCCAGAAACAGCCGGTTTCCGAGAAATACCTGACGTTTGCTCTCCCAAATACCACTCGACACTCCTCCAGAGGACATTGTCTCCCCTATTTACCACGTTTTCTCCCCAAGTGACCACTTGGCACACCAAAAAGACCACCGTTGCTCTCCAGTACAAGATATTCTTTCCCACCGCTTCCCACTTTTCTCACCCAGCTATGTCATTTCCTCCCAGAAATGCCACTTTTCCCTTAGAAATTTCACCTTCTCTTCCAAAAAGAGGAGATTTGCTCCCAGAAATACCCCTTCTCTTACAACTGCCACACGCTTTCTCCCCAAAAAGCCTCCATGACAATGCCAAATGGGACACTTGCAGCCAAGAAGAGGACACCTTCTCTCAGAAAGACCACTTTTCTCCCCAAGAGAGGAGATTTTCTCCCAATTGGATGACATTTGCTGTAAGAAAGACCTGTTTTCTTCCCTCAAGAGGACATTGTCTTTCCCACTGAGGACATTTTCTCCCAGAAGTGCCGCTACTCTGTGAAACACCTCCATTTCCTCCCAAATCTACTCCATGACACGCCTCAGGATGACACTTACTCCCCGATTTGGGGCATTTTCTCCCAGAAATACCACTTCTCTCCCAAAGGGATGGCCTTTTCCCTCTCTAGCATCTGTTTCCTCACCAATACCTGGCATTTTCTCCCAGAAACACCAGCTTTCTCACACATACATCACCTTCCCCCCCCCCACATCAGACCTCTTCTCCCAGAAATACCAGGACTCTGCTGAATATTTCCCATTTCCTCCGGAACATACAGCATTACACTCCGCAAGAGGACAGTTTCTTTCAGAAATGTGGCATTTTATCGCAGATACACCATTTTTATGCCCAGTAGAGCTCCTTTTCTCCCAGAAATAGCACTGCTCTTAGGAAGAGCTCCCATTTTCTAACCATAAGGCTGCTTTACACTCCTCAAGATCACACTTACCCCCATCAAGATGGCAGTGTCACAGAAATACCAGCTTCTGTCCCCAAAATGGGACTTTGGCTCTCCAAAACAAGACATTTTCTCCCAGAAATACCAGGACTCTTAGAAATACCTCACGTTTCATCTCGAGAATACTGCTTTCCACTCCTCAAGATCACACTGACTCCCATCACAATGGCCTTTTCTCCCACATACACCAGCTTTCTCCCAAATACACAACATTTTCTCCCACATACACCCGTTTTCTCCCAAAGATGGGACATATTCTCCCAGAAATGCCAGCTTATTCTTTAAAAAACGGCCTTTTTTTCCCCAAAATACCAGCTTTCTCACAAACACCTGTCATTTTCCAACCAAGTCTGCTACTATCTCCCAGAAACAGCCGGTTTCCGAGAAATACCTGACGTTTGCTCTCCCAAATACCACTCGACACTCCTCCAGAGGACATTGTCTCCCCTATTTACCACGTTTTCTCCCCAAGAGACCACTTGGCACACCAAAAAGACCACCGTTGCTCTCCAGTACAAGATATTCTTTCCCACCGGTTCCCACTTTTCTCCCCCAGCTATGTCATTTCCTCCCAGAAATGCCACTTTCCCCTTGGAAATTTCACCTTCTCTTCCAAAAAGAGGAGATTTGCTCCCAGAAATACCCCTTCTCTTACAACTGCCACACGCTTTCTCCCCAAAAAGCCTCCATGACAATGCCAAATGGGACACTTGCAGCCAAGAAGAGGACACCTTCTCTCAGAAAGACCACTTTTCTCCCCAAGAGAGGAGATTTTCTCCCAATTGGATGACATTTGCTGTAAGAAAGACCTGTTTTCTTCCCTCAAGAGGACATTGTCTTTCCCACTGAGGACATTTTCTCCCAGAAGTGCCGCTACTCTTTGAAACACCTCCATTTCCTCCCAAATCTACTCCATGACACGCCTCAGGATGACACTTACTCCCCGATTTGGGGCATTTTCTCCCAGAAATACCACTTCTCTCCCAAAGGGATGGCCTTTTCCCTCTCTAGCATCTGTTTCCTCACCAATACCTGGCATTTTCTCCCAGAAACACCAGCTTTCTCACACATACATCACCTTCCCCCCCCACATCAGACCTCTTCTCCCAGAAATACCAGGACTCTGCTGAATATTTCCCATTTCCTCCGGA
Organism: Phasianus colchicus; assembly: GCF_987193195.1. Classification (NCBI taxonomy): domain Eukaryota; kingdom Metazoa; phylum Chordata; class Aves; order Galliformes; family Phasianidae; genus Phasianus; species Phasianus colchicus. The sequence goes on from NC_143449.1 coordinate 484,367, forward strand.
ACATACAGCATTACACTCCGCAAGAGGACAGTTTCTTTCAGAAATGTGGCATTTTATCGCAGATACACCATTTTTATGCCCAGTAGAGCTCCTTTTCTCCCAGAAATAGCACTGCTCTTAGGAAGAGCTCCCATTTTCTAACCAAAAGGCTGCTTTACACTCCTCAAGATCACACTTACCCCCATCAAGATGGCAGTGTCACAGAAATACCAGCTTCTGCCCCCAAAATGGGACTTTGGCTCTCCAGAACAAGACATTTTCTCCCAGAAATACCAGGACTCTTAGAAATACCTCACGTTTCATCTCGAGAATACTGCTTTCCACTCCTCAAGATCACACTGACTCCCATCACAATGGCCTTTTCTCCCACATACACCAGCTTTCTCCCAAATACACAACATTTTCTTTCACATACACCCGTTTTCTCCCAAAGATGGGACATTTTCTCCCAGAAATGCCAGCTTATTCTTTAAAAAATGGCCTTTTTTTTCCCAAAATACCAGCTTTCTCACAAACACCTCTCATTTTCCAACCAAGTCTGCTACTATCTCCCAGAAACAGCCGGTTTCCGAGAAATACCTGACGTTTGCTCTCCCAAATACCACTCGACACTCCTCCAGAGGACATTGTCTCCCCTATTTACCACGTTTTCTCCCCAAGAGACCACTTGGCACACCAAAAAGACCACCGTTGCTCTCCAGTACAAGATATTCTTTCCCACCGGTTCCCACTTTTCTCCCCCAGCTATGTCATTTCCTCCCAGAAATGCCACTTTCCCCTTGGAAATTTCACCTTCTCTTCCAAAAAGAGGAGATTTGCTCCCAGAAATACCCCTTCTCTTACAACTGCCACACGCTTTCTCCCCAAAAAGCCTCCATGACAATGCCAAATGGGACACTTGCAGCCAAGAAGAGGACACCTTCTCTCAGAAAGACCACTTTTCTCCCCAAGAGAGGAGATTTTCTCCCAATTGGATGACATTTGCTGTAAGAAAGACCTGTTTTCTTCCCTCAAGAGGACATTGTCTTTCCCACTGAGGACATTTTCTCCCAGAAGTGCCGCTACTCTGTGAAACACCTCCATTTCCTCCCAAATCTACTCCATGACACGCCTCAGGATGACACTTACTCCCCGATTTGGGGCATTTTCTCCCAGAAATACCACTTCTCTCCCAAAGGGATGGCCTTTTCCCTCTCTAGCATCTGTTTCCTCACCAATACCTGGCATTTTCTCCCAGAAACACCAGCTTTCTCACACATACATCACCTTCCCCCCCCCACATCAGACCTCTTCTCCCAGAAATACCAGGACTCTGCTGAATATTTCCCATTTCCTCCGGAACATACAGCATTACACTCCGCAAGAGGACAGTTTCTTTCAGAAATGTGGCATTTTATCGCAGATACACCATTTTTATGCCCAGTAGAGCTCCTTTTCTCCCAGAAATAGCACTGCTCTTAGGAAGAGCTCCCATTTTCTAACCAAAAGGCTGCTTTACACTCCTCAAGATCACACTTACCCCCATCAAGATGGCAGTGTCACAGAAATACCAGCTTCTGCCCCCAAAATGGGACTTTGGCTCTCCAAAACAAGACATTTTCTCCCAGAAATACCAGGACTCTTAGAAATACCTCACGTTTCATCTCAAGAATACTGCTTTCCACTCCTCAAGATCACACTGACTCCCATCACAATGGCCTTTTCTCCCACATACACCCGTTTTCTCCCAAAGATGGGACATATTCTCCCAGAAATGCCAGCTTATTCTTTAAAAAACGGCCTTTTTTTCCCCAAAATACCAGCTTTCTCACAAACACCTGTCATTTTCCAACCAAGTCTGCTACTATCTCCCAGAAACAGCCGGTTTCCGAGAAATACCTGACGTTTGCTCTCCCAAATACTACTTGACACTCCTCCAGAGGACATTGTCTCCCCTATTTACCACGTTTTCTCCCCAAGAGACCACTTGGCACACCAAAAAGACCACCGTTGCTCTCCAGTACAAGATATTCTTTCCCACCGGTTCCCACTTTTCTCCCCCAGCTATGTCATTTCCTCCCAGAAATGCCACTTTCCCCTTGGAAATTTCACCTTCTCTTCCAAAAAGAGGAGATTTGCTCCCAGAAATACCCCTTCTCTTACAACTGCCACACGCTTTCTCCCCAAAAAGCCTCCATGACAATGCCAAATGGGACACTTGCAGCCAAGAAGAGGACACCTTCTCTCAGAAAGACCACTTTTCTCCCCAAGAGAGGAGATTTTCTCCCAATTGGATGACATTTGCTGTAAGAAAGACCTGTTTTCTTCCCTCAAGAGGACATTGTCTTTCCCACTGAGGACATTTTCTCCCAGAAGTGCCGCTACTCTTTGAAACACCTCCATTTCCTCCCAAATCTACTCCATGACACGCCTCAGGATGACACTTACTCCCCGATTTGGGGCATTTTCTCCCAGAAATACCACTTCTCTCCCAAAGGGATGGCCTTTTCCCTCTCTAGCATCTGTTTCCTCACCAATACCTGGCATTTTCTCCCAGAAACACCAGCTTTCTCACACATACATCACCTTCCCCCCCACATCAGACCTCTTCTCCCAGAAATACCAGGACTCTGCTGAATATTTCCCATTTCCTCCGGAACATACAGCATTACACTCCGCAAGAGGACAGTTTCTTTCAGAAATGTGGCATTTTATCGCAGATACACCATTTTTATGCCCAGTAGAGCTCCTTTTCTCCCAGAAATAGCACTGCTCTTAGGAAGAGCTCCCATTTTCTAACCAAAAGGCTGCTTTACACTCCTCAAGATCACACTTACCCCCATCAAGATGGCAGGGTCACAGAAATACCAGCTTCTGCCCCCAAAATGGGACTTTGGCTCTCCAGAACAAGACATTTTCTCCCAGAAATACCAGGACTCTTAGAAATACCTCACGTTTCATCTCGAGAATACTGCTTTCCACTCCTCAAGATCACACTGACTCCCATCACAATGGCCTTTTCTCCCACATACACCAGCTTTCTCCCAAATACACAACATTTTCTTTCACATACACCCGTTTTCTCCCAAAGATGGGACATTTTCTCCCAGAAATGCCAGCTTATTCTTTAAAAAATGGCGTTTTTTTTCCCAAAATACCAGCTTTCTCACAAACACCTCTCATTTTCCAACCAAGTCTGCTACTATCTCCCAGAAACAGCCGGTTTCCGAGAAATACCTGACGTTTGCTCTCCCAAATACCACTCGACACTCCTCCAGAGGACATTGTCTCCCCTATTTACCACGTTTTCTCCCCAAGAGACCACTTGGCACACCAAAAAGACCACCGTTGCTCTCCAGTACAAGATATTCTTTCCCACCGGTTCCCACTTTTCTCCCCCAGCTATGTCATTTCCTCCCAGAAATGCCACTTTCCCCTTGGAAATTTCACCTTCTCTTCCAAAAAGAGGAGATTTGCTCCCAGAAATACCCCTTCTCTTACAACTGCCACACGCTTTCTCCCCAAAAAGCCTCCATGACAATGCCAAATGGGACACTTGCAGCCAAGAAGAGGACACCTTCTCTCAGAAAGACCACTTTTCTCCCCAAGAGAGGAGATTTTCTCCCAATTGGATGACATTTGCTGTAAGAAAGACCTGTTTTCTTCCCTCAAGAGGACATTGTCTTTCCCACTGAGGACATTTTCTCCCAGAAGTGCCGCTACTCTGTGAAACACCTCCATTTCCTCCCAAATCTACTCCATGACACGCCTCAGGATGACACTTACTCCCCGATTTGGGGCATTTTCTCCCAGAAATACCACTTCTCTCCCAAAGGGATGGCCTTTTCCCTCTCTAGCATCTGTTTCCTCACCAATACCTGGCATTTTCTCCCAGAAACACCAGCTTTCTCACACATACATCACCTTCCCCCCCCCACATCAGACCTCTTCTCCCAGAAATACCAGGACTCTGCTGAATATTTCCCATTTCCTCCGGAACATACAGCATTACACTCCGCAAGAGGACAGTTTCTTTCAGAAATGTGGCATTTTATCGCAGATACACCATTTTTATGCCCAGTAGAGCTCCTTTTCTCCCAGAAATAGCACTGCTCTTAGGAAGAGCTCCCATTTTCTAACCAAAAGGCTGCTTTACACTCCTCAAGATCACACTTACCCCCATCAAGATGGCAGTGTCACAGAAATACCAGCTTCTGCCCCCAAAATGGGACTTTGGCTCTCCAAAACAAGACATTTTCTCCCAGAAATACCAGGACTCTTAGAAATACCTCACGTTTCATCTCAAGAATACTGCTTTCCACTCCTCAAGATCACACTGACTCCCATCACAATAGCCTTTTCTCCCACATACACCCGTTTTCTCCCAAAGATGGGACATATTCTCCCAGAAATGCCAGCTTCTTCTTTAAAAAACGGCCTTTTTTTCCCCAAAATACCAGCTTTCTCACAAACACCTCTCATTTTCCAACCAAGTCTGCTACTATCTCCCAGAAACAGCCGGTTTCCGAGAAATACCTGACGTTTGCTCTCCCAAATACCACTCGACACTCCTCCAGAGGACATTGTCTCCCCTATTTACCACGTTTTCTCCCCAAGTGACCACTTGGCACACCAAAAAGACCACCGTTGCTCTCCAGTACAAGATATTCTTTCCCACCGCTTCCCACTTTTCTCACCCAGCTATGTCATTTCCTCCCAGAAATGCCACTTTTCCCTTAGAAATTTCACCTTCTCTTCCAAAAAGAGGAGATTTGCTCCCAGAAATACCCCTTCTCTTACAACTGCCACACGCTTTCTCCCCAAAAAGCCTCCATGACAATGCCAAATGGGACACTTGCAGCCAAGAAGAGGACACCTTCTCTCAGAAAGACCACTTTTCTCCCCAAGAGAGGAGATTTTCTCCCAATTGGATGACATTTGCTGTAAGAAAGACCTGTTTTCTTCCCTCAAGAGGACATTGTCTTTCCCACTGAGGACATTTTCTCCCAGAAGTGCCGCTACTCTGTGAAACACCTCCATTTCCTCCCAAATCTACTCCATGACACGCCTCAGGATGACACTTACTCCCCGATTTGGGGCATTTTCTCCCAGAAATACCACTTCTCTCCCAAAGGGATGGCCTTTTCCCTCTCTAGCATCTGTTTCCTCACCAATACCTGGCATTTTCTCCCAGAAACACCAGCTTTCTCACACATACATCACCTTCCCCCCCCCCACATCAGACCTCTTCTCCCAGAAATACCAGGACTCTGCTGAATATTTCCCATTTCCTCCGGAACATACAGCATTACACTCCGCAAGAGGACAGTTTCTTTCAGAAATGTGGCATTTTATCGCAGATACACCATTTTTATGCCCAGTAGAGCTCCTTTTCTCCCAGAAATAGCACTGCTCTTAGGAAGAGCTCCCATTTTCTAACCATAAGGCTGCTTTACACTCCTCAAGATCACACTTACCCCCATCAAGATGGCAGTGTCACAGAAATACCAGCTTCTGTCCCCAAAATGGGACTTTGGCTCTCCAAAACAAGACATTTTCTCCCAGAAATACCAGGACTCTTAGAAATACCTCACGTTTCATCTCGAGAATACTGCTTTCCACTCCTCAAGATCACACTGACTCCCATCACAATGGCCTTTTCTCCCACATACACCAGCTTTCTCCCAAATACACAACATTTTCTCCCACATACACCCGTTTTCTCCCAAAGATGGGACATATTCTCCCAGAAATGCCAGCTTATTCTTTAAAAAACGGCCTTTTTTTCCCCAAAATACCAGCTTTCTCACAAACACCTGTCATTTTCCAACCAAGTCTGCTACTATCTCCCAGAAACAGCCGGTTTCCGAGAAATACCTGACGTTTGCTCTCCCAAATACCACTCGACACTCCTCCAGAGGACATTGTCTCCCCTATTTACCACGTTTTCTCCCCAAGAGACCACTTGGCACACCAAAAAGACCACCGTTGCTCTCCAGTACAAGATATTCTTTCCCACCGGTTCCCACTTTTCTCCCCCAGCTATGTCATTTCCTCCCAGAAATGCCACTTTCCCCTTGGAAATTTCACCTTCTCTTCCAAAAAGAGGAGATTTGCTCCCAGAAATACCCCTTCTCTTACAACTGCCACACGCTTTCTCCCCAAAAAGCCTCCATGACAATGCCAAATGGGACACTTGCAGCCAAGAAGAGGACACCTTCTCTCAGAAAGACCACTTTTCTCCCCAAGAGAGGAGATTTTCTCCCAATTGGATGACATTTGCTGTAAGAAAGACCTGTTTTCTTCCCTCAAGAGGACATTGTCTTTCCCACTGAGGACATTTTCTCCCAGAAGTGCCGCTACTCTTTGAAACACCTCCATTTCCTCCCAAATCTACTCCATGACACGCCTCAGGATGACACTTACTCCCCGATTTGGGGCATTTTCTCCCAGAAATACCACTTCTCTCCCAAAGGGATGGCCTTTTCCCTCTCTAGCATCTGTTTCCTCACCAATACCTGGCATTTTCTCCCAGAAACACCAGCTTTCTCACACATACATCACCTTCCCCCCCCACATCAGACCTCTTCTCCCAGAAATACCAGGACTCTGCTGAATATTTCCCATTTCCTCCGGAACATACAGCATTACACTCCGCAAGAGGACAGTTTCTTTCAGAAATGTGGCATTTTATCGCAGATACACCATTTTTATGCCCAGTAGAGCTCCTTTTCTCCCAGAAATAGCACTGCTCTTAGGAAGAGCTCCCATTTTCTAACCAAAAGGCTGCTTTACACTCCTCAAGATCACACTTACCCCCATCAAGATGGCAGTGTCACAGAAATACCAGCTTCTGCCCCCAAAATGGGACTTTGGCTCTCCAGAACAAGACATTTTCTCCCAGAAATACCAGGACTCTTAGAAATACCTCACGTTTCATCTCGAGAATACTGCTTTCCACTCCTCAAGATCACACTGACTCCCATCACAATGGCCTTTTCTCCCACATACACCAGCTTTCTCCCAAATACACAACATTTTCTTTCACATACACCCGTTTTCTCCCAAAGATGGGACATTTTCTCCCAGAAATGCCAGCTTATTCTTTAAAAAATGGCCTTTTTTTTCCCAAAATACCAGCTTTCTCACAAACACCTCTCATTTTCCAACCAAGTCTGCTACTATCTCCCAGAAACAGCCGGTTTCCGAGAAATACCTGACGTTTGCTCTCCCAAATACCACTCGACACTCCTCCAGAGGACATTGTCTCCCCTATTTACCACGTTTTCTCCCCAAGAGACCACTTGGCACACCAAAAAGACCACCGTTGCTCTCCAGTACAAGATATTCTTTCCCACCGGTTCCCACTTTTCTCCCCCAGCTATGTCATTTCCTCCCAGAAATGCCACTTTCCCCTTGGAAATTTCACCTTCTCTTCCAAAAAGAGGAGATTTGCTCCCAGAAATACCCCTTCTCTTACAACTGCCACACGCTTTCTCCCCAAAAAGCCTCCATGACAATGCCAAATGGGACACTTGCAGCCAAGAAGAGGACACCTTCTCTCAGAAAGACCACTTTTCTCCCCAAGAGAGGAGATTTTCTCCCAATTGGATGACATTTGCTGTAAGAAAGACCTGTTTTCTTCCCTCAAGAGGACATTGTCTTTCCCACTGAGGACATTTTCTCCCAGAAGTGCCGCTACTCTGTGAAACACCTCCATTTCCTCCCAAATCTACTCCATGACACGCCTCAGGATGACACTTACTCCCCGATTTGGGGCATTTTCTCCCAGAAATACCACTTCTCTCCCAAAGGGATGGCCTTTTCCCTCTCTAGCATCTGTTTCCTCACCAATACCTGGCATTTTCTCCCAGAAACACCAGCTTTCTCACACATACATCACCTTCCCCCCCCCACATCAGACCTCTTCTCCCAGAAATACCAGGACTCTGCTGAATATTTCCCATTTCCTCCGGAACATACAGCATTACACTCCGCAAGAGGACAGTTTCTTTCAGAAATGTGGCATTTTATCGCAGATACACCATTTTTATGCCCAGTAGAGCTCCTTTTCTCCCAGAAATAGCACTGCTCTTAGGAAGAGCTCCCATTTTCTAACCAAAAGGCTGCTTTACACTCCTCAAGATCACACTTACCCCCATCAAGATGGCAGTGTCACAGAAATACCAGCTTCTGCCCCCAAAATGGGACTTTGGCTCTCCAAAACAAGACATTTTCTCCCAGAAATACCAGGACTCTTAGAAATACCTCACGTTTCATCTCAAGAATACTGCTTTCCACTCCTCAAGATCACACTGACTCCCATCACAATGGCCTTTTCTCCCACATACACCCGTTTTCTCCCAAAGATGGGACATATTCTCCCAGAAATGCCAGCTTATTCTTTAAAAAACGGCCTTTTTTTCCCCAAAATACCAGCTTTCTCACAAACACCTGTCATTTTCCAACCAAGTCTGCTACTATCTCCCAGAAACAGCCGGTTTCCGAGAAATACCTGACGTTTGCTCTCCCAAATACTACTTGACACTCCTCCAGAGGACATTGTCTCCCCTATTTACCACGTTTTCTCCCCAAGAGACCACTTGGCACACCAAAAAGACCACCGTTGCTCTCCAGTACAAGATATTCTTTCCCACCGGTTCCCACTTTTCTCCCCCAGCTATGTCATTTCCTCCCAGAAATGCCACTTTCCCCTTGGAAATTTCACCTTCTCTTCCAAAAAGAGGAGATTTGCTCCCAGAAATACCCCTTCTCTTACAACTGCCACACGCTTTCTCCCCAAAAAGCCTCCATGACAATGCCAAATGGGACACTTGCAGCCAAGAAGAGGACACCTTCTCTCAGAAAGACCACTTTTCTCCCCAAGAGAGGAGATTTTCTCCCAATTGGATGACATTTGCTGTAAGAAAGACCTGTTTTCTTCCCTCAAGAGGACATTGTCTTTCCCACTGAGGACATTTTCTCCCAGAAGTGCCGCTACTCTTTGAAACACCTCCATTTCCTCCCAAATCTACTCCATGACACGCCTCAGGATGACACTTACTCCCCGATTTGGGGCATTTTCTCCCAGAAATACCACTTCTCTCCCAAAGGGATGGCCTTTTCCCTCTCTAGCATCTGTTTCCTCACCAATACCTGGCATTTTCTCCCAGAAACACCAGCTTTCTCACACATACATCACCTTCCCCCCCCACATCAGACCTCTTCTCCCAGAAATACCAGGACTCTGCTGAATATTTCCCATTTCCTCCGGAACATACAGCATTACACTCCGCAAGAGGACAGTTTCTTTCAGAAATGTGGCATTTTATCGCAGATACACCATTTTTATGCCCAGTAGAGCTCCTTTTCTCCCAGAAATAGCACTGCTCTTAGGAAGAGCTCCCATTTTCTAACCAAAAGGCTGCTTTACACTCCTCAAGATCACACTTACCCCCATCAAGATGGCAGGGTCACAGAAATACCAGCTTCTGCCCCCAAAATGGGACTTTGGCTCTCCAGAACAAGACATTTTCTCCCAGAAATACCAGGACTCTTAGAAATACCTCACGTTTCATCTCGAGAATACTGCTTTCCACTCCTCAAGATCACACTGACTCCCATCACAATGGCCTTTTCTCCCACATACACCAGCTTTCTCCCAAATACACAACATTTTCTTTCACATACACCCGTTTTCTCCCAAAGATGGGACATTTTCTCCCAGAAATGCCAGCTTATTCTTTAAAAAATGGCGTTTTTTTTCCCAAAATACCAGCTTTCTCACAAACACCTCTCATTTTCCAACCAAGTCTGCTACTATCTCCCAGAAACAGCCGGTTTCCGAGAAATACCTGACGTTTGCTCTCCCAAATACCACTCGACACTCCTCCAGAGGACATTGTCTCCCCTATTTACCACGTTTTCTCCCCAAGAGACCACTTGGCACACCAAAAAGACCACCGTTGCTCTCCAGTACAAGATATTCTTTCCCACCGGTTCCCACTTTTCTCCCCCAGCTATGTCATTTCCTCCCAGAAATGCCACTTTCCCCTTGGAAATTTCACCTTCTCTTCCAAAAAGAGGAGATTTGCTCCCAGAAATACCCCTTCTCTTACAACTGCCACACGCTTTCTCCCCAAAAAGCCTCCATGACAATGCCAAATGGGACACTTGCAGCCAAGAAGAGGACACCTTCTCTCAGAAAGACCACTTTTCTCCCCAAGAGAGGAGATTTTCTCCCAATTGGATGACATTTGCTGTAAGAAAGACCTGTTTTCTTCCCTCAAGAGGACATTGTCTTTCCCACTGAGGACATTTTCTCCCAGAAGTGCCGCTACTCTGTGAAACACCTCCATTTCCTCCCAAATCTACTCCATGACACGCCTCAGGATGACACTTACTCCCCGATTTGGGGCATTTTCTCCCAGAAATACCACTTCTCTCCCAAAGGGATGGCCTTTTCCCTCTCTAGCATCTGTTTCCTCACCAATACCTGGCATTTTCTCCCAGATACACCAGCTTTCTCACACATACATCACCTTCCCCCCCCCACATCAGACCTCTTCTCCCAGAAATACCAGGACTCTGCTGAATATTTCCCATTTCCTCCGGAACATACAGCATTACACTCCGCAAGAGGACAGTTTCTTTCAGAAATGTGGCATTTTATCGCAGATACACCATTTTTATGCCCAGTAGAGCTCCTTTTCTCCCAGAAATAGCACTGCTCTTAGGAAGAGCTCCCATTTTCTAACCAAAAGGCTGCTTTACACTCCTCAAGATCACACTTACCCCCATCAAGATGGCAGTGTCACAGAAATACCAGCTTCTGCCCCCAAAATGGGACTTTGGCTCTCCAAAACAAGACATTTTCTCCCAGAAATACCAGGACTCTTAGAAATACCTCACGTTTCATCTCAAGAATACTGCTTTCCACTCCTCAAGATCACACTGACTCCCATCACAATGGCCTTTTCTCCCACATACACCCGTTTTCTCCCAAAGATGGGACATATTCTCCCAGAAATGCCAGCTTATTCTTTAAAAAACGGCCTTTTTTTCCCCAAAATACCAGCTTTCTCACAAACACCTGTCATTTTCCAACCAAGTCTGCTACTATCTCCCAGAAACAGCCGGTTTCCGAGAAATACCTGACGTTTGCTCTCCCAAATACTACTTGACACTCCTCCAGAGGACATTGTCTCCCCTATTTACCACGTTTTCTCCCCAAGAGACCACTTGGCACACCAAAAAGACCACCGTTGCTCTCCAGTACAAGATATTCTTTCCCACCGGTTCCCACTTTTCTCCCCCAGCTATGTCATTTCCTCCCAGAAATGCCACTTTCCCCTTGGAAATTTCACCTTCTCTTCCAAAAAGAGGAGATTTGCTCCCAGAAATACCCCTTCTCTTACAACTGCCACACGCTTTCTCCCCAAAAAGCCTCCATGACAATGCCAAATGGGACACTTGCAGCCAAGAAGAGGACACCTTCTCTCAGAAAGACCACTTTTCTCCCCAAGAGAGGAGATTTTCTCCCAATTGGATGACATTTGCTGTAAGAAAGACCTGTTTTCTTCCCTCAAGAGGACATTGTCTTTCCCACTGAGGACATTTTCTCCCAGAAGTGCCGCTACTCTTTGAAACACCTCCATTTCCTCCCAAATCTACTCCATGACACGCCTCAGGATGACACTTACTCCCCGATTTGGGGCATTTTCTCCCAGAAATACCACTTCTCTCCCAAAGGGATGGCCTTTTCCCTCTCTAGCATCTGTTTCCTCACCAATACCTGGCATTTTCTCCCAGAAACACCAGCTTTCTCACACATACATCACCTTCCCCCCCCACATCAGACCTCTTCTCCCAGAAATACCAGGACTCTGCTGAATATTTCCCATTTCCTCCGGAACATACAGCATTACACTCCGCAAGAGGACAGTTTCTTTCAGAAATGTGGCATTTTATCGCAGATACACCATTTTTATGCCCAGTAGAGCTCCTTTTCTCCCAGAAATAGCACTGCTCTTAGGAAGAGCTCCCATTTTCTAACCAAAAGGCTGCTTTACACTCCTCAAGATCACACTTACCCCCATCAAGATGGCAGGGTCACAGAAATACCAGCTTCTGCCCCCAAAATGGGACTTTGGCTCTCCAGAACAAGACATTTTCTCCCAGAAATACCAGGACTCTTAGAAATACCTCACGTTTCATCTCGAGAATACTGCTTTCCACTCCTCAAGATCACACTGACTCCCATCACAATGGCCTTTTCTCCCACATACACCAGCTTTCTCCCAAATACACAACATTTTCTCCCACATACACCCGTTTTCTCCCAAAGATGGGACATATTCTCCCAGAAATGCCAGCTTATTCTTTAAAAAACGGCCTTTTTTTTCCCAAAATACCAGCTTTCTCACAAACACCTCTCATTTTCCAACCAAGTCTGCTACTATCTCCCAGAAACAGCCGGTTTCCGAGAAATACCTGACGTTTGCTCTCCCAAATACTACTCGACACTCCTCCAGAGGACATTGTCTCCCCTATTTACCACGTTTTCTCCCCAAGAGACCACTTGGCACACCAAAAAGACCGCCGTTGCTCTCCAGTACAAGATATTCTTTCCCACCGGTTCCCACTTTTCTCCCCCAGCTATGTCATTTCCTCCCAGAAATGCCACTTTCCCCTTGGAAATTTCACCTTCTCTTCCAAAAAGAGGAGATTTGCTCCCAGAAATACCCCTTCTCTTACAACTGCCACACGCTTTCTCCCCAAAAAGCCTCCATGACAATGCCAAATGGGACACTTGCAGCCAAGAAGAGGACACCTTCTCTCAGAAAGACCACTTTTCTCCCCAAGAGAGGAGATTTTCTCCCAATTGGATGACATTTGCTGTAAGAAAGACCTGTTTTCTTCCCTCAAGAGGACATTGTCTTTCCCACTGAGGACATTTTCTCCCAGAAGTGCCGCTACTCTGTGAAACACCTCCATTTCCTCCCAAATCTACTCCATGACACGCCTCAGGATGACACTTACTCCCCGATTTGGGGCATTTTCTCCCAGAAATACCACTTCTCTCCCAAAGGGATGGCCTTTTCCCTCTCTAGCATCTGTTTCCTCACCAATACCTGGCATTTTCTCCCAGAAACACCAGCTTTCTCACACATACATCACCTTCCCCCCCCCACATCAGACCTCTTCTCCCAGAAATACCAGGACTCTGCTGAATATTTCCCATTTCCTCCGGAACATACAGCATTACACTCCGCAAGAGGACAGTTTCTTTCAGAAATGTGGCATTTTATCGCAGATACACCATTTTTATGCCCAGTAGAGCTCCTTTTCTCCCAGAAATAGCACTGCTCTTAGGAAGAGCTCCCATTTTCTAACCAAAATGCTGCTTTACACTCCTCAAGATCACACTTACCCCCATCAAGATGGCAGTGTCGCAGAAATACCAGCTTCTGCCCCCAAAATGGGACTTTGGCTCTCCAAAACAAGACATTTTCTCCCAGAAATACCAGGACTCTTAGAAATACCTCACGTTTCATCTCGAGAATACTGCTTTCCACTCCTCAAGATCACACTGACTCCCATCACAATGGCCTTTTCTCCCACATACACCAGCTTTCTCCCAAATACACGACATTTTCTCCCACATACACCCGTTTTCTCCCAAAGATGGGACATATTCTCCCAGAAATGCCAGCTTCTTCTTTAAAAAACGGCCTTTTTTTTCCCAAAATACCAGCTTTCTCACAAACACCTCTCATTTTCCAACCAAGTCTGCTACTATCTCCCAGAAACAGCCGGTTTCCGAGAAATACCTGACGTTACTAGCAGGACTCATTGACAGGTCTTTAAACTAGGTATGAAGGGGGAAGGGAGCAAAATCAGGGATGTTGATCTTGAGCGAGTCATTCCAGGGCTCGTACTGAACCTGCTGGGCGACGACAGTCAAGTACGAAGGGATGGACTGGGGCAGGGGGGTGTTGGGGATGCTGCTGTTCTAGGGGAACCTAGACCATCTATAAAGGCGGTGCGACGGAAAGCCGAGCTGAAGTGCCTTTATACTAATGCACGCAGCCTGGGAAACAAGCAGGATGAGTTGGAAACCGTGATGTGCTTAGAAAATTACGACCTTGTTGCTATCACGGAAACGTGGTGGGATGATTCCCATAACTGGAATACCACCATTGAGGGCTATCGGCTCTTTAGAAGAGATAGGCTAGGTAGGAAGGGTGGGGGAGTAGCCCTCTATGTCAAAGAGTGGATAGACTGTGAGGAGCTTCCTCTGAGAAACAGTCATGATCAGGTTGAGAGCCTGTGGGTTAGAATTAGGAATGGGTCTAACAAAGGCCAGCTGGTGATAGGAGTATACTATAGGCCACCTGATCAAGGGGAGACTGTTGACGAGGCTTTCTTGCTTCAGATGCGGGAGGCTTCGTGCTCACGGGCTCTTGTCCTGATGGGGGACTTCAACCATCCGGATATCTCCTGGATAGATCACACGGCGAGTTGCAAGAGGTCCAGGAGGCTCTTGGAATGTGTTGATGATAACTTTCTGGTCCAGGTGTTGGACAGACCGACCAGAGGTGAAGCGCTGCTGGACCTGCTGCTCACCAATGTGGAGGAAATAATTAATGGTGTTAAGGTCGGAGGCAGCCTGGGTTGCAGTGACCACGCTCTGATCGAGTTTGTGATCTCGAGAACTGTGGGCCTGGTGAAGAGTGGCATCAGGACCCTGAACTTTGGGAGAGCAAACTTTAAGCTGTTCAATGGACTGTTGGCCGAGATCCCCTGGGATGCTCTCTTTAAAAACAAAAATGCTGAAGAGAGCTGGTTACTCTTCAAGGATGCCTTCCTAAGAGCGCAAGAACTCTCTGTCCCACTGAACAAGAAAGCGGGCAGAGGAGGGAGGATGCCAGCGTGGCTCAGTAAGGACCTGCTGAGAGAGCTGAGGGCAAAGAGAGGTGTGTACAAACTCTGGAAACAAGGGCATGCCACCTGGGAAGAATACAGGGATGTCGTCCGGACTTGCAGATGTGGGATCAGGAAAGCCAAGGCGCAGGTGGAACTGAACTTGGCGAGGGACGTGAAAAACAACAGGAAGACTTTCTATAGGTACATTAGCCAGAAGAGACAGGCCAAAGCGAGTGTACCTCCTTTGGTAAACGTAAAAGGAGAACTGGTTTCAACGGACGAAGAGAAGGCCGAGGTACTGAATGAGTTCTTTGCCTCGGTCTTCACTGGCAGCCAGGACTCCAGTACTCCTTCCGTCCCTGAGCCCTGCATCCCTACACCTCTGGGTGGGGACTGGGGTGGTAAATCCCCCCCTGCTGTGAGGACAGAGCAGGTCCGAGACCGCCTCATGAGACTGAATGTGTACAAGTCTATGGGGCCGGATGGCATGCATCCCAGGGTTCTGAAGGAGCTGGCTGAGGTGGTTGCCGAGCCGCTCTCCATCATATTTGAGAAGTCGTGGCTGTCTGGTGTGGTCCCGGATGACTGGAGGAAGGGTCACGTCACTCCCATTTACAAGAAAGGGAGCAAGGAGGACCCTGGGAACTACAGGCCGGTGAGTCTCACCTCTGTGCCTGGGAAGATCATGGAACAGATCATCCTGGATGACATGCTTGATCACATGAGGAAAGGGCGTGTGATCCGTGACAGCCAGCACGGCTTCACCAGAGGAAGGTCATGCTTGACCAATCTGGTGGCCTTTTATGATGGAGTGACGGCATCGGTGGACAAGGGAAAGGCGACCGATGTCATTTACCTGGACTTGAGCAAGGCCTTTGACATGGTCCCCCACCACATCCTTCTCTCCAAACTGGAGGGATGTGGATTTGATGGGTGGACCACTCAATGGATAAGAAACTGGTTGAAAGGCCGCAGACAGAGGGTGATCATCAATGGCTCTATGTCCAGGTGGAGGCTGGTAACGAGCGGCGTCCCCCAGGGATCTGTCTTGGGACCGGTGCTCTTTAACATCTTTATCAATGACATTGATGACGGAATTGAGTGCACCCTCAGCAAGTTTGCTGACGACACCAAGCTGAGTGGTGTGGTTGACACAGTTGAAGGACGGGATGCCATTCAGAGGGACCTCGAGAGGCTAGGAAAGTGGGCCCGGGTGAACCTGATGAGGTTCAACACTGCAAAGTGCAGAGTTTTGCACTTGGGCCGGAGGAATCCCAGGCATCCCTACAGACTGGAAGGAGAGGTCCTTGAGAGCAGCCCTGTGGAGAAGGACCTGGGGGTCTTGGTAGACGAAAAACTTAACATGAGCCAGCAGTGTGCCCTTGCGGCTCGGAAGGCAAATGGGATCCTGGGCTCCATCAGAAGAGGGGTGGCCAGCAGGGACAGAGAGGTGATTGTTCCCCTCTACTCTGCTCTTGTGAGGCCCCATCTGGAATACTGCATCCAGGTCTGGAGCCCCCAGTACAAGAAAGACAGGGAGCTGTTGGAGAGGGTCCAGAGGAGGGCCACAAAGATGATCAGGGGACTGGAGCACCTCCCCTATGAGGACAGGCTGAGGGAGCTGGGCTTGTTCAGCCTGGAGAAAAGAAGGCTGCGGGGTGACCTCATTGCAGCCTTTCAGTACATAAAGGGAGCCTACAAAGAGGAGGGGAATCAACTCTTTGAAAGGGTGAGTGACAGCAGGACAAGGGGAAATGGTTTTAAGCTGAGGGAAGGGAGATATAGGTTGGATGTCAGGGGGAAATTCTTTACGGAGAGAGTGGTGAGGTACTGGAACAGGCTGCCCAGGGAGGTTGTGGATGCCCCGTCCCTGGAGGTGTTCAAAGCCAGATTGGATGGGGCCCTGGGCAGTCTGGTCTAGCATTAGGTGGAATGGTGGTGGCCCTGCATGTGGCAGGGGGGTTGGAGATTCATGATCCTTGAGGTCCCTTCCAACCCTGGCAATTCTGTGATTCTGTGATTTGCTCTCCCAAATACTACTCGACACTCCTCCAGAGGACATTGTCTCCCCTATTTACCACGTTTTCTCCCCAAGAGACCACTTGGCACACCAAAAAGACCGCCGTTGCTCTCCAGTACAAGATATTCTTTCCCACCGGTTCCCACTTTTCTCCCCCAGCTATGTCATTTCCTCCCAGAAATGCCACTTTCCCCTTGGAAATTTCACCTTCTCTTCCAAAAAGAGGAGATTTGCTCCCAGAAATACCCCTTCTCTTACAACTGCCACACGCTTTCTCCCCAAAAAGCCTCCATGACAATGCCAAATGGGACACTTGCAGCCAAGAAGAGGACACCTTCTCTCAGAAAGACCACTTTTCTCCCCAAGAGAGGAGATTTTCTCCCAATTGGATGACATTTGCTGTAAGAAAGACCTGTTTTCTTCCCTCAAGAGGACATTGTCTTTCCCACTGAGGACATTTTCTCCCAGAAGTGCCGCTACTCTTTGAAACACCTCCATTTCCTCCCAAATCTACTCCATGACACGCCTCAGGATGACACTTACTCCCCGATTTGGGGCATTTTCTCCCAGAAATACCACTTCTCTCCCAAAGGGATGGCCTTTTCCCTCTCTAGCATCTGTTTCCTCACCAATACCTGGCATTTTCTCCCAGAAACACCAGCTTTCTCACACATACATCACCTTCCCCCCCCCCCACATCAGACCTCTTCTCCCAGAAATACCAGGACTCTGCTGAATATTTCCCATTTCCTCCGGAACATACAGCATTACACTCCGCAAGAGGACAGTTTCTTTCAGAAATGTGGCATTTTATCGCAGATACACCATTTTTATGCCCAGTAGAGCTCCTTTTCTCCCAGAAATAGCACTGCTCTTAGGAAGAGCTCCCATTTTCTAACCAAAAGGCTGCTTTACACTCCTCAAGATCACACTTACCCCCATCAAGATGGCAGTGTCACAGAAATACCAGCTTCTGCCCCCAAAATGGGACTTTGGCTCTCCAGAACAAGACATTTTCTCCCAGAAATACCAGGACTCTTAGAAATACCTCACATTTCATCTCAAGAATACTGCTTTCCACTCCTCAAGATCACACTGACTCCCATCACAATGGCTTTTTCTCCCACATACACCAGCTTTCTCCCAAATACACGACATTTTCTCCCACATACACCCGTTTTCTCCCAAAGATGGGACATATTCTCCCAGAAATGCCAGCTTATTCTTTAAAAAATGGCCTTTTTTTTCCCAAAATACCAGCTTTCTCACAAACACCTCTCATTTTCCAACCAAGTCTGCTACTATCTCCCAGAAACAGCCGGTTTCCGAGAAATACCTGACGTTTGCTCTCCCAAATACTACTCGACACTCCTCCAGAGGACAATGTCTCCCCTATTTACCACGTTTTCTCCCCAAGAGACCACTTGGCACACCAAAAAGACCGCCGTTGCTCTCCAGTACAAGATATTCTTTCCCACCGCTTCCCACTTTTCTCCCCCAGCTATGTCATTTCCTCCCAGAAATGCCACTTTCCCCTTGGAAATTTCACCTTCTCTTCCAAAAAGAGGAGATTTGCTCCCAGAAATACCCCTTCTCTTACAACTGCCACACGCTTTCTCCCCAAAAAGCCTCCATGACAATGCCAAATGGGACACTTGCAGCCAAGAAGAGGACACCTTCTCTCAGAAAGACCACTTTTCTCCCCAAGAGAGGAGATTTTCTCCCAATTGGATGACATTTGCTGTAAGAAAGACCTGTTTTCTTCCCTCAAGAGGACATTGTCTTTCCCACTGAGGACATTTTCTCCCAGAAGTGCCGCTACTCTGTGAAACACCTCCATTTCCTCCCAAATCTACTCCATGACACGCCTCAGGATGACACTTACTCCCCGATTTGGGGCATTTTCTCCCAGAAATACCACTTCTCTCCCAAAGGGATGGCCTTTTCCCTCTCT
Source organism: Phasianus colchicus (assembly GCF_987193195.1). NCBI lineage: Eukaryota > Metazoa > Chordata > Aves > Galliformes > Phasianidae > Phasianus > Phasianus colchicus. The sequence goes on from NC_143449.1 coordinate 503,248, forward strand.
AGCATCTGTTTCCTCACCAATACCTGGCATTTTCTCCCAGAAACACCAGCTTTCTCACACATACATCACCTTCCCCCCCCCACATCAGACCTCTTCTCCCAGAAATACCAGGACTCTGCTGAATATTTCCCATTTCCTCCGGAACATACAGCATTACACTCCGCAAGAGGACAGTTTCTTTCAGAAATGTGGCATTTTATCGCAGATACACCATTTTTATGCCCAGTAGAGCTCCTTTTCTCCCAGAAATAGCACTGCTCTTAGGAAGAGCTCCCATTTTCTAACCAAAAGGCTGCTTTACACTCCTCAAGATCACACTTACCCCCATCAAGATGGCAGTGTCACAGAAATACCAGCTTCTGCCCCCAAAATGGGACTTTGGCTCTCCAAAACAAGACATTTTCTCCCAGAAATACCAGAACTCTTAGAAATACCTCACGTTTCATCTCAAGAATACTGCTTTCCACTCCTCAAGATCACACTGACTCCCATCACAATGGCCTTTTCTCCCACATACACCAGCTTTCTCCCAAATACACGACATTTTCTCCCACATACACCCGTTTTCTCCCAAAGATGGGACATATTCTCCCAGAAATGCCAGCTTATTCTTTAAAAAACGGCCTTTTTTTTCCCCAAAATACCAGCTTTCTCACAAACACCTGTCATTTTCCAACCAAGTCTGCTACTATCTCCCAGAAACAGCCGGTTTCCGAGAAATACCTGACGTTTGCTCTCCCAAATACCACTCGACACTCCTCCAGAGGACATTGTCTCCCCTATTTACCACGTTTTCTCCCCAAGAGACCACTTGGCACACCAAAAAGACCACCGTTGCTCTCCAGTACAAGATATTCTTTCCCACCGGTTCCCACTTTTCTCCCCCAGCTATGTCATTTCCTCCCAGAAATGCCACTTTCCCCTTGGAAATTTCACCTTCTCTTCCAAAAAGAGGAGATTTGCTCCCAGAAATACCCCTTCTCTTACAACTGCCACACGCTTTCTCCCCAAAAAGCCTCCATGACAATGCCAAATGGGACACTTGCAGCCAAGAAGAGGACACCTTCTCTCAGAAAGACCACTTTTCTCCCCAAGAGAGGAGATTTTCTCCCAATTGGATGACATTTGCTGTAAGAAAGACCTGTTTTCTTCCCTCAAGAGGACATTGTCTTTCCCACTGAGGACATTTTCTCCCAGAAGTGCCGCTACTCTGTGAAACACCTCCATTTCCTCCCAAATCTACTCCATGACACGCCTCAGGATGACACTTACTCCCCGATTTGGGGCATTTTCTCCCAGAAATACCACTTCTCTCCCAAAGGGATGGCCTTTTCCCTCTCTAGCATCTGTTTCCTCACCAATACCTGGCATTTTCTCCCAGAAACACCAGCTTTCTCACACATACATCACCTTCCCCCCCCACATCAGACCTCTTCTCCCAGAAATACCAGGACTCTGCTGAATATTTCCCATTTCCTCCAGAACATACAGCATTACACTCCGCAAGAGGACAGTTTCTTTCAGAAATGTGGCATTTTATCGCAGATACACCATTTTTATGCCCAGTAGAGCTCCTTTTCTCCCAGAAATAGCACTGCTCTTAGGAAGAGCTCCCATTTTCTAACCAAAAGGCTGCTTTACACTCCTCAAGATCACACTTACCCCCATCAAGATGGCAGTGTCACAGAAATACCAGCTTCTGTCCCCAAAATGGGATTTTGGCTCTCCAGAACAAGACATTTTCTCCCAGAAATACCAGGACTCTTAGAAATACCTCACGTTTCATCTCAAGAATACTGCTTTCCACTCCTCAAGATCACACTGACTCCCATCACAATGGCCTTTTCTCCCACATACACCAGCTTTCTCCCAAATACACAACATTTTCTCCCACATACACCCGTTTTCTCCCAAAGATGGGACATATTCTCCCAGAAATGCCAGCTTCTTCTTTAAAAAACGGCCTTTTTTTTCCCAAAATACCAGCTTTCTCACAAACACCTCTCATTTTCCAACCAAGTCTGCTACTATCTCCCAGAAACAGCCGGTTTCCGAGAAATACCTGACGTTTGCTCTCCCAAATACCACTCGACACTCCTCCAGAGGACATTGTCTCCCCTATTTACCACGTTTTCTCCCCAAGAGACCACTTGGCACACCAAAAAGACCGCCGTTGCTCTCCAGTACAAGATATTCTTTCCCACCGGTTCCCACTTTTCTCCCCCAGCTATGTCATTTCCTCCCAGAAATGCCACTTTCCCCTTGGAAATTTCACCTTCTCTTCCAAAAAGAGGAGATTTGCTCCCAGAAATACCCCTTCTCTTACAACTGCCACACGCTTTCTCCCCAAAAAGCCTCCATAACAATGCCAAATGGGACACTTGCAGCCAAGAAGAGGACACCTTCTCTCAGAAAGACCACTTTTCTCCCCAAGAGAGGAGATTTTCTCCCAATTGGATGACATTTGCTGTAAGAAAGACCTGTTTTCTTCCCTCAAGAGGACATTGTCTTTCCCACTGAGGACATTTTCTCCCAGAAGTGCCGCTACTCTGTGAAACACCTCCATTTCCTCCCAAATCTACTCCATGACACGCCTCAGGATGACACTTACTCCCCGATTTGGGGCATTTTCTCCCAGAAATACCACTTCTCTCCCAAAGGGATGGCCTTTTCCCTCTCTAGCATCTGTTTCCTCACCAATACCTGGCATTTTCTCCCAGAAACACCAGCTTTCTCACACATACATCACCTTCCCCCCCCACATCAGACCTCTTCTCCCAGAAATACCAGGACTCTGCTGAATATTTCCCATTTCCTCCAGAACATACAGCATTACACTCCGCAAGAGGACAGTTTCTTTCAGAAATGTGGCATTTTATCGCAGATACACCATTTTTATGCCCAGTAGAGCTCCTTTTCTCCCAGAAATAGCACTGCTCTTAGGAAGAGCTCCCATTTTCTAACCAAAAGGCTGCTTTACACTCCTCAAGATCACACTTACCCCCATCAAGATGGCAGTGTCACAGAAATACCAGCTTCTGTCCCCAAAATGGGATTTTGGCTCTCCAGAACAAGACATTTTCTCCCAGAAATACCAGGACTCTTAGAAATACCTCACGTTTCATCTCAAGAATACTGCTTTCCACTCCTCAAGATCACACTGACTCCCATCACAATGGCCTTTTCTCCCACATACACCAGCTTTCCCCCAAATACACAACATTTTCTCCCACATACACCCGTTTTCTCCCAAAGATGGGACATATTCTCCCAGAAATGCCAGCTTATTCTTTAAAAAACGGCCTTTTTTTTCCCAAAATACCAGCTTTCTCACAAACACCTCTCATTTTCCAACCAAGTCTGCTACTATCTCCCAGAAACAGCCGGTTTCCGAGAAATACCTGACGTTTGCTCTCCCAAATACTACTCGACACTCCTCCAGAGGACAATGTCTCCCCTATTTACCACGTTTTCTCCCCAAGAGACCACTTGGCACACCAAAAAGACCGCCGTTGCTCTCCAGTACAAGATATTCTTTCCCACCGCTTCCCACTTTTCTCCCCCAGCTATGTCATTTCCTCCCAGAAATGCCACTTTCCCCTTGGAAATTTCACCTTCTCTTCCAAAAAGAGGAGATTTGCTCCCAGAAATACCCCTTCTCTTACAACTGCCACACGCTTTCTCCCCAAAAAGCCTCCATGACAATGCCAAATGGGACACTTGCAGCCAAGAAGAGGACACCTTCTCTCAGAAAGACCACTTTTCTCCCCAAGAGAGGAGATTTTCTCCCAATTGGATGACATTTGCTGTAAGAAAGACCTGTTTTCTTCCCTCAAGAGGACATTGTCTTTCCCACTGAGGACATTTTCTCCCAGAAGTGCCGCTACTCTGTGAAACACCTCCATTTCCTCCCAAATCTACTCCATGACACGCCTCAGGATGACACTTACTCCCCGATTTGGGGCATTTTCTCCCAGAAATACCACTTCTCTCCCAAAGGGATGGCCTTTTCCCTCTCTAGCATCTGTTTCCTCACCAATACCTGGCATTTTCTCCCAGAAACACCAGCTTTCTCACACATACATCACCTTCCCCCCCCCACATCAGACCTCTTCTCCCAGAAATACCAGGACTCTGCTGAATATTTCCCATTTCCTCCGGAACATACAGCATTACACTCCGCAAGAGGACAGTTTCTTTCAGAAATGTGGCATTTTATCGCAGATACACCATTTTTATGCCCAGTAGAGCTCCTTTTCTCCCAGAAATAGCACTGCTCTTAGGAAGAGCTCCCATTTTCTAACCAAAAGGCTGCTTTACACTCCTCAAGATCACACTTACCCCCATCAAGATGGCAGTGTCACAGAAATACCAGCTTCTGCCCCCAAAATGGGACTTTGGCTCTCCAAAACAAGACATTTTCTCCCAGAAATACCAGAACTCTTAGAAATACCTCACGTTTCATCTCAAGAATACTGCTTTCCACTCCTCAAGATCACACTGACTCCCATCACAATGGCCTTTTCTCCCACATACACCAGCTTTCTCCCAAATACACGACATTTTCTCCCACATACACCCGTTTTCTCCCAAAGATGGGACATATTCTCCCAGAAATGCCAGCTTATTCTTTAAAAAACGGCCTTTTTTTTCCCCAAAATACCAGCTTTCTCACAAACACCTGTCATTTTCCAACCAAGTCTGCTACTATCTCCCAGAAACAGCCGGTTTCCGAGAAATACCTGACGTTTGCTCTCCCAAATACCACTCGACACTCCTCCAGAGGACATTGTCTCCCCTATTTACCACGTTTTCTCCCCAAGAGACCACTTGGCACACCAAAAAGACCACCGTTGCTCTCCAGTACAAGATATTCTTTCCCACCGGTTCCCACTTTTCTCCCCCAGCTATGTCATTTCCTCCCAGAAATGCCACTTTCCCCTTGGAAATTTCACCTTCTCTTCCAAAAAGAGGAGATTTGCTCCCAGAAATACCCCTTCTCTTACAACTGCCACACGCTTTCTCCCCAAAAAGCCTCCATGACAATGCCAAATGGGACACTTGCAGCCAAGAAGAGGACACCTTCTCTCAGAAAGACCACTTTTCTCCCCAAGAGAGGAGATTTTCTCCCAATTGGATGACATTTGCTGTAAGAAAGACCTGTTTTCTTCCCTCAAGAGGACATTGTCTTTCCCACTGAGGACATTTTCTCCCAGAAGTGCCGCTACTCTGTGAAACACCTCCATTTCCTCCCAAATCTACTCCATGACACGCCTCAGGATGACACTTACTCCCCGATTTGGGGCATTTTCTCCCAGAAATACCACTTCTCTCCCAAAGGGATGGCCTTTTCCCTCTCTAGCATCTGTTTCCTCACCAATACCTGGCATTTTCTCCCAGAAACACCAGCTTTCTCACACATACATCACCTTCCCCCCCCACATCAGACCTCTTCTCCCAGAAATACCAGGACTCTGCTGAATATTTCCCATTTCCTCCAGAACATACAGCATTACACTCCGCAAGAGGACAGTTTCTTTCAGAAATGTGGCATTTTATCGCAGATACACCATTTTTATGCCCAGTAGAGCTCCTTTTCTCCCAGAAATAGCACTGCTCTTAGGAAGAGCTCCCATTTTCTAACCAAAAGGCTGCTTTACACTCCTCAAGATCACACTTACCCCCATCAAGATGGCAGTGTCACAGAAATACCAGCTTCTGTCCCCAAAATGGGATTTTGGCTCTCCAGAACAAGACATTTTCTCCCAGAAATACCAGGACTCTTAGAAATACCTCACGTTTCATCTCAAGAATACTGCTTTCCACTCCTCAAGATCACACTGACTCCCATCACAATGGCCTTTTCTCCCACATACACCAGCTTTCTCCCAAATACACAACATTTTCTCCCACATACACCCGTTTTCTCCCAAAGATGGGACATATTCTCCCAGAAATGCCAGCTTCTTCTTTAAAAAACGGCCTTTTTTTTCCCAAAATACCAGCTTTCTCACAAACACCTCTCATTTTCCAACCAAGTCTGCTACTATCTCCCAGAAACAGCCGGTTTCCGAGAAATACCTGACGTTTGCTCTCCCAAATACCACTCGACACTCCTCCAGAGGACATTGTCTCCCCTATTTACCACGTTTTCTCCCCAAGAGACCACTTGGCACACCAAAAAGACCGCCGTTGCTCTCCAGTACAAGATATTCTTTCCCACCGGTTCCCACTTTTCTCCCCCAGCTATGTCATTTCCTCCCAGAAATGCCACTTTCCCCTTGGAAATTTCACCTTCTCTTCCAAAAAGAGGAGATTTGCTCCCAGAAATACCCCTTCTCTTACAACTGCCACACGCTTTCTCCCCAAAAAGCCTCCATGACAATGCCAAATGGGACACTTGCAGCCAAGAAGAGGACACCTTCTCTCAGAAAGACCACTTTTCTCCCCAAGAGAGGAGATTTTCTCCCAATTGGATGACATTTGCTGTAAGAAAGACCTGTTTTCTTCCCTCAAGAGGACATTGTCTTTCCCACTGAGGACATTTTCTCCCAGAAGTGCCGCTACTCTGTGAAACACCTCCATTTCCTCCCAAATCTACTCCATGACACGCCTCAGGATGACACTTACTCCCCGATTTGGGGCATTTTCTCCCAGAAATACCACTTCTCTCCCAAAGGGATGGCCTTTTCCCTCTCTAGCATCTGTTTCCTCACCAATACCTGGCATTTTCTCCCAGAAACACCAGCTTTCTCACACATACATCACCTTCCCCCCCCACATCAGACCTCTTCTCCCAGAAATACCAGGACTCTGCTGAATATTTCCCATTTCCTCCAGAACATACAGCATTACACTCCGCAAGAGGACAGTTTCTTTCAGAAATGTGGCATTTTATCGCAGATACACCATTTTTATGCCCAGTAGAGCTCCTTTTCTCCCAGAAATAGCACTGCTCTTAGGAAGAGCTCCCATTTTCTAACCAAAAGGCTGCTTTACACTCCTCAAGATCACACTTACCCCCATCAAGATGGCAGTGTCACAGAAATACCAGCTTCTGTCCCCAAAATGGGATTTTGGCTCTCCAGAACAAGACATTTTCTCCCAGAAATACCAGGACTCTTAGAAATACCTCACGTTTCATCTCAAGAATACTGCTTTCCACTCCTCAAGATCACACTGACTCCCATCACAATGGCCTTTTCTCCCACATACACCAGCTTTCCCCCAAATACACAACATTTTCTCCCACATACACCCGTTTTCTCCCAAAGATGGGACATATTCTCCCAGAAATGCCAGCTTCTTCTTTAAAAAACGGCCTTTTTTTTCCCAAAATACCAGCTTTCTCACAAACACCTCTCATTTTCCAACCAAGTCTGCTACTATCTCCCAGAAACAGCCGGTTTCCGAGAAATACCTGACGTTTGCTCTCCCAAATACCACTCGACACTCCTCCAGAGGACATTGTCTCCCCTATTTACCACGTTTTCTCCCCAAGAGACCACTTGGCACACCAAAAAGACCGCCGTTGCTCTCCAGTACAAGATATTCTTTCCCACCGGTTCCCACTTTTCTCCCCCAGCTATGTCATTTCCTCCCAGAAATGCCACTTTCCCCTTGGAAATTTCACCTTCTCTTCCAAATAGAGGAGATTTGCTCCCAGAAATACCCCTTCTCTTACAACTGCCACACGCTTTCTCCCCAAAAAGCCTCCATAACAATGCCAAATGGGACACTTGCAGCCAAGAAGAGGACACCTTCTCTCAGAAAGACCACTTTTCTCCCCAAGAGAGGAGATTTTCTCCCAATTGGATGACATTTGCTGTAAGAAAGACCTGTTTTCTTCCCTCAAGAGGACATTGTCTTTCCCACTGAGGACATTTTCTCCCAGAAGTGCCGCTACTCTGTGAAACACCTCCATTTCCTCCCAAATCTACTCCATGACACGCCTCAGGATGACACTTACTCCCCGATTTGGGGCATTTTCTCCCAGAAATACCACTTCTCTCCCAAAGGGATGGCCTTTTCCCTCTCTAGCATCTGTTTCCTCACCAATACCTGGCATTTTCTCCCAGAAACACCAGCTTTCTCACACATACATCACCTTCCCCCCCCCACATCAGACCTCTTCTCCCAGAAATACCAGGACTCTGCTGAATATTTCCCATTTCCTCCGGAACATACAGCATTACACTCCGCAAGAGGACAGTTTCTTTCAGAAATGTGGCATTTTATCGCAGATACACCATTTTTATGCCCAGTAGAGCTCCTTTTCTCCCAGAAATAGCACTGCTCTTAGGAAGAGCTCCCATTTTCTAACCAAAAGGCTGCTTTACACTCCTCAAGATCACACTTACCCCCATCAAGATGGCAGTGTCACAGAAATACCAGCTTCTGTCCCCAAAATGGGATTTTGGCTCTCCAGAACAAGACATTTTCTCCCAGAAATACCAGGACTCTTAGAAATACCTCACGTTTCATCTCAAGAATACTGCTTTCCACTCCTCAAGATCACACTGACTCCCATCACAATGGCCTTTTCTCCCACATACACCAGCTTTCTCCCAAATACACAACATTTTCTCCCACATACACCCGTTTTCTCCCAAAGATGGGACATATTCTCCCAGAAATGCCAGCTTCTTCTTTAAAAAACGGCCTTTTTTTTCCCAAAATACCAGCTTTCTCACAAACACCTCTCATTTTCCAACCAAGTCTGCTACTATCTCCCAGAAACAGCCGGTTTCCGAGAAATACCTGACGTTTGCTCTCCCAAATACCACTCGACACTCCTCCAGAGGACATTGTCTCCCCTATTTACCACGTTTTCTCCCCAAGAGACCACTTGGCACACCAAAAAGACCACCGTTGCTCTCCAGTACAAGATATTCTTTCCCACCGGTTCCCACTTTTCTCCCCCAGCTATGTCATTTCCTCCCAGAAATGCCACTTTCCCCTTGGAAATTTCACCTTCTCTTCCAAAAAGAGGAGATTTGCTCCCAGAAATACCCCTTCTCTTACAACTGCCACACGCTTTCTCCCCAAAAAGCCTCCATAACAATGCCAAATGGGACACTTGCAGCCAAGAAGAGGACACCTTCTCTCAGAAAGACCACTTTTCTCCCCAAGAGAGGAGATTTTCTCCCAATTGGATGACATTTGCTGTAAGAAAGACCTGTTTTCTTCCCTCAAGAGGACATTGTCTTTCCCACTGAGGACATTTTCTCCCAGAAGTGCCGCTACTCTTTGAAACACCTCCATTTCCTCCCAAATCTACTCCATGACACGCCTCAGGATGACACTTACTCCCCGATTTGGGGCATTTTCTCCCAGAAATACCACTTCTCTCCCAAAGGGATGGCCTTTTCCCTCTCTAGCATCTGTTTCCTCACCAATACCTGGCATTTTCTCCCAGAAACACCAGCTTTCTCACACATACATCACCTTCCCCCCCCCACATCAGACCTCTTCTCCCAGAAATACCAGGACTCTGCTGAATATTTCCCATTTCCTCCGGAACATACAGCATTACACTCCGCAAGAGGACAGTTTCTTTCAGAAATGTGGCATTTTATCGCAGATACACCATTTTTATGCCCAGTAGAGCTCCTTTTCTCCCAGAAATAGCACTGCTCTTAGGAAGAGCTCCCATTTTCTAACCAAAAGGCTGCTTTACACTCCTCAAGATCACACTTACCCCCATCAAGATGGCAGTGTCACAGAAATACCAGCTTCTGCCCCCAAAATGGGACTTTGGCTCTCCAGAACAAGACATTTTCTCCCAGAAATACCAGGACTCTTAGAAATACCTCACGTTTCATCTCAAGAATACTGCTTTCCACTCCTCAAGATCACACTGACTCCCATCACAATGGCCTTTTCTCCCACATACACCAGCTTTCTCCGAAATACACGACATTTTCTCCCACATACACCCGTTTTCTCCCAAAGATGGGACATATTCTCCCAGAAATGCCAGCTTATTCTTTAAAAAACGGCCTTTTTTTTCCCAAAATACCAGCTTTCTCACAAACACCTGTCATTTTCCAACCAAGTCTGCTACTATCTCCCAGAAACAGCCGGTTTCCGAGAAATACCTGACGTTTGCTCTCCCAAATACTACTCGACACTCCTCCAGAGGACATTGTCTCCCCTATTTACCACGTTTTCTCCCCAAGAGACCACTTGGCACACCAAAAAGACCGCCGTTGCTCTCCAGTACAAGATATTCTTTCCCACCGGTTCCCACTTTTCTCCCCCAGCTATGTCATTTCCTCCCAGAAATGCCACTTTTCCCTTGGAAATTTCACCTTCTCTTCCAAAAAGAGGAGATTTGCTCCCAGAAATACCCCTTCTCTTACAACTGCCACACGCTTTCTCCCCAAAAAGCCTCCATGACAATGCCAAATGGGACACTTGCAGCCAAGAAGAGGACACCTTCTCTCAGAAAGACCACTTTTCTCCCCAAGAGAGGAGATTTTCTCCCAATTGGATGACATTTGCTGTAAGAAAGACCTGTTTTCTTCCCTCAAGAGGACATTGTCTTTCCCACTGAGGACATTTTCTCCCAGAAGTGCCGCTACTCTGTGAAACACCTCCATTTCCTCCCAAATCTACTCCATGACACGCCTCAGGATGACACTTACTCCCCGATTTGGGGCATTTTCTCCCAGAAATACCACTTCTCTCCCAAAGGGATGGCCTTTTCCCTCTCTAGCATCTGTTTCCTCACCAATACCTGGCATTTTCTCCCAGAAACACCAGCTTTCTCACACATACATCACCTTCCCCCCCCCACATCAGACCTCTTCTCCCAGAAATACCAGGACTCTGCTGAATATTTCCCATTTCCTCCGGAACATACAGCATTACACTCCGCAAGAGGACAGTTTCTTTCAGAAATGTGGCATTTTATCGCAGATACACCATTTTTATGCCCAGTAGAGCTCCTTTTCTCCCAGAAATAGCACTGCTCTTAGGAAGAGCTCCCATTTTCTAACCAAAAGGCTGCTTTACACTCCTCAAGATCACACTTACCCCCATCAAGATGGCAGTGTCACTGAAATACCAGCTTCTGCCCCCAAAATGGGACTTTGGCTCTCCAAAACAAGACATTTTCTCCCAGAAATACCAGGACTCTTAGAAATACCTCACGTTTCATCTCAAGAATACTGCTTTCCACTCCTCAAGATCACACTGACCCCCATCACAATGGCCTTTTCTCCCACATACACCAGCTTTCTCCCAAATACACAACATTTTCTCCCACATACACCCGTTTTCTCCCAAAGATGGGACATATTCTCCCAGAAATGCCAGCTTCTTCTTTAAAAAACGGCCTTTTTTTCCCCAAAATACCAGCTTTCTCACAAACACCTCTCATTTTCCAACCAAGTCTGCTACTATCTCCCAGAAACAGCCGGTTTCCGAGAAATACCTGACGTTTGCTCTCCCAAATACCACTCGACACTCCTCCAGAGGACATTGTCTCCCCTATTTACCACGTTTTCTCCCCAAGAGACCACTTGGCACACCAAAAAGACCGCCGTTGCTCTCCAGTACAAGATATTCTTTCCCACCGGTTCCCACTTTTCTCCCCCAGCTGTCATTTCCTCCCAGAAATGCCACTTTTCCCTTGGAAATTTCACCTTCTCTTCCAAAAAGAGGAGATTTGCTCCCAGAAATACCCCTTCTCTTACAACTGCCACACGCTTTCTCCCCAAAAAGCCTCCATGACAATGCCAAATGGGACACTTGCAGCCAAGAAGAGGACACCTTCTCTCAGAAAGACCACTTTTCTCCCCAAGAGAGGAGATTTTCTCCCAATTGGATGACATTTGCTGTAAGAAAGACCTGTTTTCTTCCCTCAAGAGGACATTGTCTTTCCCACTGAGGACATTTTCTCCCAGAAGTGCCGCTACTCTGTGAAACACCTCCATTTCCTCCCAAATCTACTCCATGACACGCCTCAGGATGACACTTACTCCCCGATTTGGGGCATTTTCTCCCAGAAATACCACTTCTCTCCCAAAGGGATGGCCTTTTCCCTCTCTAGCATCTGTTTCCTCACCAATACCTGGCATTTTCTCCCAGAAACACCAGCTTTCTCACACATACATCACCTTCCCCCCCCCACATCAGACCTCTTCTCCCAGAAATACCAGGACTCTGCTGAATATTTCCCATTTCCTCCGGAACATACAGCATTACACTCCGCAAGAGGACAGTTTCTTTCAGAAATGTGGCATTTTATCGCAGATACACCATTTTTATGCCCAGTAGAGCTCCTTTTCTCCCAGAAATAGCACTGCTCTTAGGAAGAGCTCCCATTTTCTAACCAAAATGCTGCTTTACACTCCTCAAGATCACACTTACCCCCATCAAGATGGCAGTGTCGCAGAAATACCAGCTTCTGCCCCCAAAATGGGACTTTGGCTCTCCAAAACAAGACATTTTCTCCCAGAAATACCAGGACTCTTAGAAATACCTCACGTTTCATCTCGAGAATACTGCTTTCCACTCCTCAAGATCACACTGACTCCCATCACAATGGCCTTTTCTCCCACATACACCAGCTTTCTCCCAAATACACAACATTTTCTTTCACATACACCCGTTTTCTCCCAAAGATGGGACATATTCTCCCAGAAATGCCAGCTTATTCTTTAAAAAACGGCCTTTTTTTTCCCAAAATACCAGCTTTCTCACAAACACCTGTCATTTTCCAACCAAGTCTGCTACTATCTCCCAGAAACAGCCGGTTTCCGAGAAATACCTGACGTTTGCTCTCCCAAATACTACTCGACACTCCTCCAGAGGACATTGTCTCCCCTATTTACCACGTTTTCTCCCCAAGAGACCACTTGGCACACCAAAAAGACCACCGTTGCTCTCCAGTACAAGATATTCTTTCCCACCGGTTCCCACTTTTCTCCCCCAGCTATGTCATTTCCTCCCAGAAATGCCACTTTCCCCTTGGAAATTTCACCTTCTCTTCCAAATAGAGGAGATTTGCTCCCAGAAATACCCCTTCTCTTACAACTGCCACACACTTTCTCCCCAAAAAGCCTCCATGACAATGCCAAATGGGACACTTGCAGCCAAGAAGAGGACACCTTCTCTCAGAAAGACCACTTTTCTCCCCAAGAGAGGAGATTTTCTCCCAATTGGATGACATTTGCTGTAAGAAAGACCTGTTTTCTTCCCTCAAGAGGACATTGTCTTTCCCACTGAGGACATTTTCTCCCAGAAGTGCCGCTACTCTTTGAAACACCTCCATTTCCTCCCAAATCTACTCCATGACACGCCTCAGGATGACACTTACTCCCCGATTTGGGGCATTTTCTCCCAGAAATACCACTTCTCTCCCAAAGGGATGGCCTTTTCCCTCTCTAGCATCTGTTTCCTCACCAATACCTGGCATTTTCTCCCAGAAACACCAGCTTTCTCACACATACATCACCTTCCCCCCCCCACATCAGACCTCTTCTCCCAGAAATACCAGGACTCTGCTGAATATTTCCCATTTCCTCCGGAACATACAGCATTACACTCCGCAAGAGGACAGTTTCTTTCAGAAAGGTGGCATTTTATCGCAGATACACCATTTTTATGCCCAGTAGAGCTCCTTTTCTCCCAGAAATAGCACTGCTCTTAGGAAGAGCTCCCATTTTCTAACCAAAAGGCTGCTTTACACTCCTCAAGATCACACTTACCCCCATCAAGATGGCAGTGTCACAGAAATACCAGCTTCTGCCCCCAAAATGGGACTTTGGCTCTCCAAAACAAGACATTTTCTCCCAGAAATACCAGGACTCTTAGAAATACCTCACGTTTCATCTCAAGAATACTGCTTTCCACTCCTCAAGATCACACTGACTCCCATCACAATGGCCTTTTCTCCCACATACACCAGCTTTCTCCCAAATACACGACATTTTCTCCCACATACACCCGTTTTCTCCCAAAGATGGGACATATTCTCCCAGAAATGCCAGCTTATTCTTTAAAAAACGGCCTTTTTTTTCCCAAAATACCAGCTTTCTCACAAACACCTCTCATTTTCCAACCAAGTCTGCTACTATCTCCCAGAAACAGCCGGTTTCCGAGAAATACCTGACGTTACTAGCAGGACTCATTGACAGGTCTTTAAATTAGGTATGAAGGGGGAAGGGAGCAAAATCAGGGATGTTGATCTTGAGCGAGTCGTTCCAGGGCTCGTACCGAACCTGCTGGGCGACGACAGTCAAGTACGAAGGGATGGACTGGGGCAGGGGGGTGTTGGGGATGCTGCTGTTCTAGGGGAACCTAGACCATCTATAAAGGCGGTGCGACGGAAAGCCGAGCTGAAGTGCCTTTATACTAATGCACGCAGCCTGGGAAACAAGCAGGATGAGTTGGAAACCGTGATGTGCTTAGAAAATTACGACCTTGTTGCTATCACGGAAACGTGGTGGGATGATTCCCATAACTGGAATACCACCATTGAGGGCTATCGGCTCTTTAGAAGAGATAGGCTAGGTAGGAAGGGTGGGGGAGTAGCCCTCTATGTCAAAGAGTGGATAGACTGTGAGGAGCTTCCTCTGAGAAACAGTCATGATCAGGTTGAGAGCCTGTGGGTTAGAATTAGGAATGGGTCTAACAAAGGCCAGCTGGTGATAGGAGTATACTATAGGCCACCTGATCAAGGGGAGACTGTTGACGAGGCTTTCTTGCTTCAGATGCGGGAGGCTTCGTGCTCACGGGCTCTTGTCCTGATGGGGGACTTCAACCATCCGGATATCTCCTGGATAGATCACACGGCGAGTTGCAAGAGGTCCAGGAGGCTCTTGGAATGTGTTGATGATAACTTTCTGGTCCAGGTGTTGGACAGACCGACCAGAGGTGAAGCGCTGCTGGACCTGCTGCTCACCAATGTGGAGGAAATAATTAATGGTGTTAAGGTCGGAGGCAGCCTGGGTTGCAGTGACCACGCTCTGATCGAGTTTGTGATCTCGAGAACTGTGGGCCTGGTGAAGAGTGGCATCAGGACCCTGAACTTTGGGAGAGCAAACTTTAAGCTGTTCAATGGACTGTTGGCCGAGATCCCCTGGGATGCTCTCTTTAAAAACAAAAATGCTGAAGAGAGCTGGTTACTCTTCAAGGATGCCTTCCTAAGAGCGCAAGAACTCTCTGTCCCACTGAACAAGAAAGCGGGCAGAGGAGGGAGGATGCCAGCGTGGCTCAGTAAGGACCTGCTGAGAGAGCTGAGGGCAAAGAGAGGTGTGTACAAACTCTGGAAACAAGGGCATGCCACCTGGGAAGAATACAGGGATGTCGTCCGGACTTGCAGATGTGGGATCAGGAAAGCCAAGGCGCAGGTGGAACTGAACTTGGCGAGGGACGTGAAAAACAACAGGAAGACTTTCTATAGGTACATTAGCCAGAAGAGACAGGCCAAAGCGAGTGTACCTCCTTTGGTAAACGTAAAAGGAGAACTGGTTTCAACGGACGAAGAGAAGGCCGAGGTACTGAATGAGTTCTTTGCCTCGGTCTTCACTGGCAGCCAGGACTCCAGTACTCCTTCCGTCCCTGAGCCCTGCATCCCTACACCTCTGGGTGGGGACTGGGGTGGTAAATCCCCCCCTGCTGTGAGGACAGAGCAGGTCCGAGACCGCCTCATGAGACTGAATGTGTACAAGTCTATGGGGCCGGATGGCATGCATCCCAGGGTTCTGAAGGAGCTGGCTGAGGTGGTTGCCGAGCCGCTCTCCATCATATTTGAGAAGTCGTGGCTGTCTGGTGTGGTCCCGGATGACTGGAGGAAGGGTCACGTCACTCCCATTTACAAGAAAGGGAGCAAGGAGGACCCTGGGAACTACAGGCCGGTGAGTCTCACCTCTGTGCCTGGGAAGATCATGGAACAGATCATCCTGGATGACATGCTTGATCACATGAGGAAAGGGCGTGTGATCCGTGACAGCCAGCACGGCTTCACCAGAGGAAGGTCATGCTTGACCAATCTGGTGGCCTTTTATGATGGAGTGACGGCATCGGTGGACAAGGGAAAGGCGACCGATGTCATTTACCTGGACTTGAGCAAGGCCTTTGACATGGTCCCCCACCACATCCTTCTCTCCAAACTGGAGGGATGTGGATTTGATGGGTGGACCACTCAATGGATAAGAAACTGGTTGAAAGGCCGCAGACAGAGGGTGATCATCAATGGCTCTATGTCCAGGTGGAGGCTGGTAACGAGCGGCGTCCCCCAGGGATCTGTCTTGGGACCGGTGCTCTTTAACATCTTTATCAATGACATTGATGACGGAATTGAGTGCACCCTCAGCAAGTTTGCTGACGACACCAAGCTGAGTGGTGTGGTTGACACAGTTGAAGGACGGGATGCCATTCAGAGGGACCTCGAGAGGCTAGGAAAGTGGGCCCGGGTGAACCTGATGAGGTTCAACACTGCAAAGTGCAGAGTTTTGCACTTGGGCCGGAGGAATCCCAGGCATCCCTACAGACTGGAAGGAGAGGTCCTTGAGAGCAGCCCTGTGGAGAAGGACCTGGGGGTCTTGGTAGACGAAAAACTTAACATGAGCCAGCAGTGTGCCCTTGCGGCTCGGAAGGCAAATGGGATCCTGGGCTCCATCAGAAGAGGGGTGGCCAGCAGGGACAGAGAGGTGATTGTTCCCCTCTACTCTGCTCTTGTGAGGCCCCATCTGGAATACTGCGTCCAGGTCTGGAGCCCCCAGTACAAGAAAGACAGGGAGCTGTTGGAGAGGGTCCAGAGGAGGGCCACAAAGATGATCAGGGGACTGGAGCACCTCCCCTATGAGGACAGGCTGAGGGAGCTGGGCTTGTTCAGCCTGGAGAAAAGAAGGCTGCGGGGTGACCTCATTGCAGCCTTTCAGTACATAAAGGGAGCCTACAAAGAGGAGGGGAATCAACTCTTTGAAAGGGTGAGTGACAGCAGGACAAGGGGAAATGGTTTTAAGCTGAGGGAAGGGAGATATAGGTTGGATGTCAGGGGGAAATTCTTTACGGAGAGAGTGGTGAGGTACTGGAACAGGCTGCCCAGGGAGGTTGTGGATGCCCCGTCCCTGGAGGTGTTCAAAGCCAGATTGGATGGGGCCCTGGGCAGTCTGGTCTAGCATTAGGTGGAATGGTGGTGGCCCTGCATGTGGCAGGGGGGTTGGAGATTCATGATCCTTGAGGTCCCTTCCAACCCTGGCAATTCTGTGATTCTGTGATTTGCTCTCCCAAATACTACTCGACACTCCTCCAGAGGACATTGTCTCCCCTATTTACCACGTTTTCTCCCCAAGAGACCACTTGGCACACCAAAAAGACCGCCGTTGCTCTCCAGTACAAGATATTCTTTCCCACCGGTTCCCACTTTTCTCCCCCAGCTATGTCATTTCCTCCCAGAAATGCCACTTTCCCCTTGGAAATTTCACCTTCTCTTCCAAAAAGAGGAGATTTGCTCCCAGAAATACCCCTTCTCTTACAACTGCCACACGCTTTCTCCCCAAAAAGCCTCCATGACAATGCCAAATGGGACACTTGCAGCCAAGAAGAGGACACCTTCTCTCAGAAAGACCACTTTTCTCCCCAAGAGAGGAGATTTTCTCCCAATTGGATGACATTTGCTGTAAGAAAGACCTGTTTTCTTCCCTCAAGAGGACATTGTCTTTCCCACTGAGGACATTTTCTCCCAGAAGTGCCGCTACTCTTTGAAACACCTCCATTTCCTCCCAAATCTACTCCATGACACGCCTCAGGATGACACTTACTCCCCGATTTGGGGCATTTTCTCCCAGAAATACCACTTCTCTCCCAAAGGGATGGCCTTTTCCCTCTCTAGCATCTGTTTCCTCACCAATACCTGGCATTTTCTCCCAGAAACACCAGCTTTCTCACACATACATCACCTTCCCCCCCCCACATCAGACCTCTTCTCCCAGAAATACCAGGACTCTGCTGAATATTTCCCATTTCCTCCGGAACATACAGCATTACACTCCGCAAGAGGACAGTTTCTTTCAGAAATGTGGCATTTTATCGCAGATACACCATTTTTATGCCCAGTAGAGCTCCTTTTCTCCCAGAAATAGCACTGCTCTTAGGAAGAGCTCCCATTTTCTAACCAAAAGGCTGCTTTACACTCCTCAAGATCACACTTACCCCCATCAAGATGGCAGTGTCACAGAAATACCAGCTTCTGCCCCCAAAATGGGACTTTGGCTCTCCAGAACAAGACATTTTCTCCCAGAAATACCAGGACTCTTAGAAATACCTCACGTTTCATCTCAAGAATACTGCTTTCCACTCCTCAAGATCACACTGACTCCCATCACAATGGCCTTTTCTCCCACATACACCAGCTTTCTCCCAAATACACGACATTTTCTCCCACATACACCCGTTTTCTCCCAAAGATGGGACATATTCTCCCAGAAATGCCAGCTTATTCTTTAAAAAACGGCCTTTTTTTTCCCAAAATACCAGCTTTCTCACAAACACCTCTCATTTTCCAACCAAGTCTGCTACTATCTCCCAGAAACAGCCGGTTTCCGAGAAATACCTGACGTTACTAGCAGGACTCATTGACAGGTCTTTAAACTAGGTATGAAGGGGGAAGGGAGCAAAATCAGGGATGTTGATCTTGAGCGAGTCGTTCCAGGGCTCGTACCGAACCTGCTGGGCGACGACAGTCAAGTACGAAGGGATGGACTGGGGCAGGGGGGTGTTGGGGATGCTGCTGTTCTAGGGGAACCTAGACCATCTATAAAGGCGGTGCGACGGAAAGCCGAGCTGAAGTGCCTTTATACTAATGCACGCAGCCTGGGAAACAAGCAGGATGAGTTGGAAACCGTGATGTGCTTAGAAAATTACGACCTTGTTGCTATCACGGAAACGTGGTGGGATGATTCCCATAACTGGAATACCACCATTGAGGGCTATCGGCTCTTTAGAAGAGATAGGCTAGGTAGGAAGGGTGGGGGAGTAGCCCTCTATGTCAAAGAGTGGATAGACTGTGAGGAGCTTCCTCTGAGAAACAGTCATGATCAGGTTGAGAGCCTGTGGGTTAGAATTAGGAATGGGTCTAACAAAGGCCAGCTGGTGATAGGAGTATACTATAGGCCACCTGATCAAGGGGAGACTGTTGACGAGGCTTTCTTGCTTCAGATGCGGGAGGCTTCGTGCTCACGGGCTCTTGTCCTGATGGGGGACTTCAACCATCCGGATATCTCCTGGATAGATCACACGGCGAGTTGCAAGAGGTCCAGGAGGCTCTTGGAATGTGTTGATGATAACTTTCTGGTCCAGGTGTTGGACAGACCGACCAGAGGTGAAGCGCTGCTGGACCTGCTGCTCACCAATGTGGAGGAAATAATTAATGGTGTTAAGGTCGGAGGCAGCCTGGGTTGCAGTGACCACGCTCTGATCGAGTTTGTGATCTCGAGAACTGTGGGCCTGGTGAAGAGTGGCATCAGGACCCTGAACTTTGGGAGAGCAAACTTTAAGCTGTTCAATGGACTGTTGGCCGAGATCCCCTGGGATGCTCTCTTTAAAAACAAAAATGCTGAAGAGAGCTGGTTACTCTTCAAGGATGCCTTCCTAAGAGCGCAAGAACTCTCTGTCCCACTGAACAAGAAAGCGGGCAGAGGAGGGAGGATGCCAGCGTGGCTCAGTAAGGACCTGCTGAGAGAGCTGAGGGCAAAGAGAGGTGTGTACAAACTCTGGAAACAAGGGCATGCCACCTGGGAAGAATACAGGGATGTCGTCCGGACTTGCAGATGTGGGATCAGGAAAGCCAAGGCGCAGGTGGAACTGAACTTGGCGAGGGACGTGAAAAACAACAGGAAGACTTTCTATAGGTACATTAGCCAGAAGAGACAGGCCAAAGCGAGTGTACCTCCTTTGGTAAACGTAAAAGGAGAACTGGTTTCAACGGACGAAGAGAAGGCCGAGGTACTGAATGAGTTCTTTGCCTCGGTCTTCACTGGCAGCCAGGACTCCAGTACTCCTTCCGTCCCTGAGCCCTGCATCCCTACACCTCTGGGTGGGGACTGGGGTGGTAAATCCCCCCCTGCTGTGAGGACAGAGCAGGTCCGAGACCGCCTCATGAGACTGAATGTGTACAAGTCTATGGGGCCGGATGGCATGCATCCCAGGGTTCTGAAGGAGCTGGCTGAGGTGGTTGCCGAGCCGCTCTCCATCATATTTGAGAAGTCGTGGCTGTCTGGTGTGGTCCCGGATGACTGGAGGAAGGGTCACGTCACTCCCATTTACAAGAAAGGGAGCAAGGAGGACCCTGGGAACTACAGGCCGGTGAGTCTCACCTCTGTGCCTGGGAAGATCATGGAACAGATCATCCTGGATGACATGCTTGATCACATGAGGAAAGGGCGTGTGATCCGTGACAGCCAGCACGGCTTCACCAGAGGAAGGTCATGCTTGACCAATCTGGTGGCCTTTTATGATGGAGTGACGGCATCGGTGGACAAGGGAAAGGCGACCGATGTCATTTACCTGGACTTGAGCAAGGCCTTTGACATGGTCCCCCACCACATCCTTCTCTCCAAACTGGAGGGATGTGGATTTGATGGGTGGACCACTCAATGGATAAGAAACTGGTTGAAAGGCCGCAGACAGAGGGTGATCATCAATGGCTCTATGTCCAGGTGGAGGCTGGTAACGAGCGGCGTCCCCCAGGGATCTGTCTTGGGACCGGTGCTCTTTAACATCTTTATCAATGACATTGATGACGGAATTGAGTGCACCCTCAGCAAGTTTGCTGACGACACCAAGCTGAGTGGTGTGGTTGACACAGTTGAAGGACGGGATGCCATTCAGAGGGACCTCGAGAGGCTAGGAAAGTGGGCCCGGGTGAACCTGATGAGGTTCAACACTGCAAAGTGCAGAGTTTTGCACTTGGGCCGGAGGAATCCCAGGCATCCCTACAGACTGGAAGGAGAGGTCCTTGAGAGCAGCCCTGTGGAGAAGGACCTGGGGGTCTTGGTAGACGAAAAACTTAACATGAGCCAGCAGTGTGCCCTTGCGGCTCGGAAGGCAAATGGGATCCTGGGCTCCATCAGAAGAGGGGTGGCCAGCAGGGACAGAGAGGTGATTGTTCCCCTCTACTCTGCTCTTGTGAGGCCCCATCTGGAATACTGCGTCCAGGTCTGGAGCCCCCAGTACAAGAAAGACAGGGAGCTGTTGGAGAGGGTCCAGAGGAGGGCCACAAAGATGATCAGGGGACTGGAGCACCTCCCCTATGAGGACAGGCTGAGGGAGCTGGGCTTGTTCAGCCTGGAGAAAAGAAGGCTGCGGGGTGACCTCATTGCAGCCTTTCAGTACATAAAGGGAGCCTACAAAGAGGAGGGGAATCAACTCTTTGAAAGGGTGAGTGACAGCAGGACAAGGGGAAATGGTTTTAAGCTGAGGGAAGGGAGATATAGGTTGGATGTCAGGGGGAAATTCTTTACGGAGAGAGTGGTGAGGTACTGGAACAGGCTGCCCAGGGAGGTTGTGGATGCCCCGTCCCTGGAGGTGTTCAAAGCCAGATTGGATGGGGCCCTGGGCAGTCTGGTCTAGCATTAGGTGGAATGGTGGTGGCCCTGCATGTGGCAGGGGGGTTGGAGATTCATGATCCTTGAGGTCCCTTCCAACCCTGGCAATTCTGTGATTCTGTGATTTGCTCTCCCAAATACTACTCGACACTCCTCCAGAGGACATTGTCTCCCCTATTTACCACGTTTTCTCCCCAAGAGACCACTTGGCACACCAAAAAGACCGCCGTTGCTCTCCAGTACAAGATATTCTTTCCCACCGGTTCCCACTTTTCTCCCCCAGCTATGTCATTTCCTCCCAGAAATGCCACTTTCCCCTTGGAAATTTCACCTTCTCTTCCAAAAAGAGGAGATTTGCTCCCAGAAATACCCCTTCTCTTACAACTGCCACACGCTTTCTCCCCAAAAAGCCTCCATGACAATGCCAAATGGGACACTTGCAGCCAAGAAGAGGACACCTTCTCTCAGAAAGACCACTTTTCTCCCCAAGAGAGGAGATTTTCTCCCAATTGGATGACATTTGCTGTAAGAAAGACCTGTTTTCTTCCCTCAAGAGGACATTGTCTTTCCCACTGAGGACATTTTCTCCCAGAAGTGCCGCTACTCTTTGAAACACCTCCATTTCCTCCCAAATCTACTCCATGACACGCCTCAGGATGACACTTACTCCCCGATTTGGGGCATTTTCTCCCAGAAATACCACTTCTCTCCCAAAGGGATGGCCTTTTCCCTCTCTAGCATCTGTTTCCTCACCAATACCTGGCATTTTCTCCCAGAAACACCAGCTTTCTCACACATACATCACCTTCCCCCCCCCACATCAGACCTCTTCTCCCAGAAATACCAGGACTCTGCTGAATATTTCCCATTTCCTCCGGAACATACAGCATTACACTCCGCAAGAGGACAGTTTCTTTCAGAAATGTGGCATTTTATCGCAGATACACCATTTTTATGCCCAGTAGAGCTCCTTTTCTCCCAGAAATAGCACTGCTCTTAGGAAGAGCTCCCATTTTCTAACCAAAATGCTGCTTTACACTCCTCAAGATCACACTTACCCCCATCAAGATGGCAGTGTCACTGAAATACCAGCTTCTGCCCCCAAAATGGGACTTTGGCTCTCCAAAACAAGACATTTTCTCCCAGAAATACCAGGACTCTTAGAAATACCTCACGTTTCATCTCGAGAATACTGCTTTCCACTCCTCAAGATCACACTGACTCCCATCACAATGGCCTTTTCTCCCACATACACCAGCTTTCTCCCAAATACACAACATTTTCTTTCACATACACCCGTTTTCTCCCAAAGATGGGACATATTCTCCCAGAAATGCCAGCTTATTCTTTAAAAAACGGCCTTTTTTTCCCAAAATACCAGCTTTCTCACAAACACCTCTCATTTTCCAACCAAGTCTGCTACTATCTCCCAGAAACAGCCGGTTTCCGAGAAATACCTGACGTTTGCTCTCCCAAATACTACTCGACACTCCTCCAGAGGACATTGTCTCCCCTATTTACCACGTTTTCTCCCCAAGAGACCACTTGGCACACCAAAAAGACCGCCGTTGCTCTCCAGTACAAGATATTCTTTCCCACCGGTTCCCACTTTTCTCCCCCAGCTATGTCATTTCCTCCCAGAAATGCCACTTTCCCCTTGGAAATTTCACCTTCTCTTCCAAATAGAGGAGATTTGCTCCCAGAAATACCCCTTCTCTTACAACTGCCACACGCTTTCTCCCCAAAAAGCCTCCATGACAATGCCAAATGGGACACTTGCAGCCAAGAAGAGGACACCTTCTCTCAGAAAGACCACTTTTCTCCCCAAGAGAGGAGATTTTCTCCCAATTGGATGACATTTGCTGTAAGAAAGACCTGTTTTCTTCCCTCAAGAGGACATTGTCTTTCCCACTGAGGACATTTTCTCCCAGAAGTGCCGCTACTCTTTGAAACACCTCCATTTCCTCCCAAATCTACTCCATGACACGCCTCAGGATGACACTTACTCCCCGATTTGGGGCATTTTCTCCCAGAAATACCACTTCTCTCCCAAAGGGATGGCCTTTTCCCTCTCTAGCATCTGTTTCCTCACCAATACCTGGCATTTTCTCCCAGAAACACCAGCTTTCTCACACATACATCACCTTCCCCCCCCCACATCAGACCTCTTCTCCCAGAAATACCAGGACTCTGCTGAATATTTCCCATTTCCTCCGGAACATACAGCATTACACTCCGCAAGAGGACAGTTTCTTTCAGAAAGGTGGCATTTTATCGCAGATACACCATTTTTATGCCCAGTAGAGCTCCTTTTCTCCCAGAAATAGCACTGCTCTTAGGAAGAGCTCCCATTTTCTAACCAAAATGCTGCTTTACACTCCTCAAGATCACACTTACCCCCATCAAGATGGCAGTGTCACTGAAATACCAGCTTCTGCCCCCAAAATGGGACTTTGGCTCTCCAAAACAAGACATTTTCTCCCAGAAATACCAGGACTCTTAGAAATACCTCACGTTTCATCTCGAGAAT
Organism: Phasianus colchicus; assembly: GCF_987193195.1. NCBI lineage: Eukaryota > Metazoa > Chordata > Aves > Galliformes > Phasianidae > Phasianus > Phasianus colchicus. The sequence continues at coordinate 527,338 of NC_143449.1, forward strand.
ACTGCTTTCCACTCCTCAAGATCACACTGACTCCCATCACAATGGCCTTTTCTCCCACATACACCAGCTTTCTCCCAAATACACAACATTTTCTTTCACATACACCCGTTTTCTCCCAAAGATGGGACATATTCTCCCAGAAATGCCAGCTTATTCTTTAAAAAACGGCCTTTTTTTTCCCAAAATACCAGCTTTCTCACAAACACCTCTCATTTTCCAACCAAGTCTGCTACTATCTCCCAGAAACAGCCGGTTTCCGAGAAATACCTGACGTTTGCTCTCCCAAATACTACTCGACACTCCTCCAGAGGACATTGTCTCCCCTATTTACCACGTTTTCTCCCCAAGAGACCACTTGGCACACCAAAAAGACCGCCGTTGCTCTCCAGTACAAGATATTCTTTCCCACCGGTTCCCACTTTTCTCCCCCAGCTATGTCATTTCCTCCCAGAAATGCCACTTTCCCCTTGGAAATTTCACCTTCTCTTCCAAATAGAGGAGATTTGCTCCCAGAAATACCCCTTCTCTTACAACTGCCACACGCTTTCTCCCCAAAAAGCCTCCATGACAATGCCAAATGGGACACTTGCAGCCAAGAAGAGGACACCTTCTCTCAGAAAGACCACTTTTCTCCCCAAGAGAGGAGATTTTCTCCCAATTGGATGACATTTGCTGTAAGAAAGACCTGTTTTCTTCCCTCAAGAGGACATTGTCTTTCCCACTGAGGACATTTTCTCCCAGAAGTGCCGCTACTCTGTGAAACACCTCCATTTCCTCCCAAATCTACTCCATGACACGCCTCAGGATGACACTTACTCCCCGATTTGGGGCATTTTCTCCCAGAAATACCACTTCTCTCCCAAAGGGATGGCCTTTTCCCTCTCTAGCATCTGTTTCCTCACCAATACCTGGCATTTTCTCCCAGAAACACCAGCTTTCTCACACATACATCACCTTCCCCCCCCCACATCAGACCTCTTCTCCCAGAAATACCAGGACTCTGCTGAATATTTCCCATTTCCTCCGGAACATACAGCATTACACTCCGCAAGAGGACAGTTTCTTTCAGAAAGGTGGCATTTTATCGCAGATACACCATTTTTATGCCCAGTAGAGCTCCTTTTCTCCCAGAAATAGCACTGCTCTTAGGAAGAGCTCCCATTTTCTAACCAAAAGGCTGCTTTACACTCCTCAAGATCACACTTACCCCCATCAAGATGGCAGTGTCACAGAAATACCAGCTTCTGCCCCCAAAATGGGACTTTGGCTCTCCAAAACAAGACATTTTCTCCCAGAAATACCAGGACTCTTAGAAATACCTCACGTTTCATCTCAAGAATACTGCTTTCCACTCCTCAAGATCACACTGACTCCCATCACAATGGCCTTTTCTCCCACATACACCAGCTTTCTCCCAAATACACGACATTTTCTCCCACATACACCCGTTTTCTCCCAAAGATGGGACATATTCTCCCAGAAATGCCAGCTTATTCTTTAAAAAACGGCCTTTTTTTTCCCAAAATACCAGCTTTCTCACAAACACCTCTCATTTTCCAACCAAGTCTGCTACTATCTCCCAGAAACAGCCGGTTTCCGAGAAATACCTGACGTTACTAGCAGGACTCATTGACAGGTCTTTAAACTAGGTATGAAGGGGGAAGGGAGCAAAATCAGGGATGTTGATCTTGAGCGAGTCGTTCCAGGGCTCGTACCGAACCTGCTGGGCGACGACAGTCAAGTACGAAGGGATGGACTGGGGCAGGGGGGTGTTGGGGATGCTGCTGTTCTAGGGGAACCTAGACCATCTATAAAGGCGGTGCGACGGAAAGCCGAGCTGAAGTGCCTTTATACTAATGCACGCAGCCTGGGAAACAAGCAGGATGAGTTGGAAACCGTGATGTGCTTAGAAAATTACGACCTTGTTGCTATCACGGAAACGTGGTGGGATGATTCCCATAACTGGAATACCACCATTGAGGGCTATCGGCTCTTTAGAAGAGATAGGCTAGGTAGGAAGGGTGGGGGAGTAGCCCTCTATGTCAAAGAGTGGATAGACTGTGAGGAGCTTCCTCTGAGAAACAGTCATGATCAGGTTGAGAGCCTGTGGGTTAGAATTAGGAATGGGTCTAACAAAGGCCAGCTGGTGATAGGAGTATACTATAGGCCACCTGATCAAGGGGAGACTGTTGACGAGGCTTTCTTGCTTCAGATGCGGGAGGCTTCGTGCTCACGGGCTCTTGTCCTGATGGGGGACTTCAACCATCCGGATATCTCCTGGATAGATCACACGGCGAGTTGCAAGAGGTCCAGGAGGCTCTTGGAATGTGTTGATGATAACTTTCTGGTCCAGGTGTTGGACAGACCGACCAGAGGTGAAGCGCTGCTGGACCTGCTGCTCACCAATGTGGAGGAAATAATTAATGGTGTTAAGGTCGGAGGCAGCCTGGGTTGCAGTGACCACGCTCTGATCGAGTTTGTGATCTCGAGAACTGTGGGCCTGGTGAAGAGTGGCATCAGGACCCTGAACTTTGGGAGAGCAAACTTTAAGCTGTTCAATGGACTGTTGGCCGAGATCCCCTGGGATGCTCTCTTTAAAAACAAAAATGCTGAAGAGAGCTGGTTACTCTTCAAGGATGCCTTCCTAAGAGCGCAAGAACTCTCTGTCCCACTGAACAAGAAAGCGGGCAGAGGAGGGAGGATGCCAGCGTGGCTCAGTAAGGACCTGCTGAGAGAGCTGAGGGCAAAGAGAGGTGTGTACAAACTCTGGAAACAAGGGCATGCCACCTGGGAAGAATACAGGGATGTCGTCCGGACTTGCAGATGTGGGATCAGGAAAGCCAAGGCGCAGGTGGAACTGAACTTGGCGAGGGACGTGAAAAACAACAGGAAGACTTTCTATAGGTACATTAGCCAGAAGAGACAGGCCAAAGCGAGTGTACCTCCTTTGGTAAACGTAAAAGGAGAACTGGTTTCAACGGACGAAGAGAAGGCCGAGGTACTGAATGAGTTCTTTGCCTCGGTCTTCACTGGCAGCCAGGACTCCAGTACTCCTTCCGTCCCTGAGCCCTGCATCCCTACACCTCTGGGTGGGGACTGGGGTGGTAAATCCCCCCCTGCTGTGAGGACAGAGCAGGTCCGAGACCGCCTCATGAGACTGAATGTGTACAAGTCTATGGGGCCGGATGGCATGCATCCCAGGGTTCTGAAGGAGCTGGCTGAGGTGGTTGCCGAGCCGCTCTCCATCATATTTGAGAAGTCGTGGCTGTCTGGTGTGGTCCCGGATGACTGGAGGAAGGGTCACGTCACTCCCATTTACAAGAAAGGGAGCAAGGAGGACCCTGGGAACTACAGGCCGGTGAGTCTCACCTCTGTGCCTGGGAAGATCATGGAACAGATCATCCTGGATGACATGCTTGATCACATGAGGAAAGGGCATGTGATCCGTGACAGCCAGCACGGCTTCACCAGAGGAAGGTCATGCTTGACCAATCTGGTGGCCTTTTATGATGGAGTGACGGCATCGGTGGACAAGGGAAAGGCGACCGATGTCATTTACCTGGACTTGAGCAAGGCCTTTGACATGGTCCCCCACCACATCCTTCTCTCCAAACTGGAGGGATGTGGATTTGATGGGTGGACCACTCAATGGATAAGAAACTGGTTGAAAGGCCGCAGACAGAGGGTGATCATCAATGGCTCTATGTCCAGGTGGAGGCTGGTAACGAGCGGCGTCCCCCAGGGATCTGTCTTGGGACCGGTGCTCTTTAACATCTTTATCAATGACATTGATGACGGAATTGAGTGCACCCTCAGCAAGTTTGCTGACGACACCAAGCTGAGTGGTGTGGTTGACACAGTTGAAGGACGGGATGCCATTCAGAGGGACCTCGAGAGGCTAGGAAAGTGGGCCCGGGTGAACCTGATGAGGTTCAACACTGCAAAGTGCAGAGTTTTGCACTTGGGCCGGAGGAATCCCAGGCATCCCTACAGACTGGAAGGAGAGGTCCTTGAGAGCAGCCCTGTGGAGAAGGACCTGGGGGTCTTGGTAGACGAAAAACTTAACATGAGCCAGCAGTGTGCCCTTGCGGCTCGGAAGGCAAATGGGATCCTGGGCTCCATCAGAAGAGGGGTGGCCAGCAGGGACAGAGAGGTGATTGTTCCCCTCTACTCTGCTCTTGTGAGGCCCCATCTGGAATACTGCGTCCAGGTCTGGAGCCCCCAGTACAAGAAAGACAGGGAGCTGTTGGAGAGGGTCCAGAGGAGGGCCACAAAGATGATCAGGGGACTGGAGCACCTCCCCTATGAGGACAGGCTGAGGGAGCTGGGCTTGTTCAGCCTGGAGAAAAGAAGGCTGCGGGGTGACCTCATTGCAGCCTTTCAGTACATAAAGGGAGCCTACAAAGAGGAGGGGAATCAACTCTTTGAAAGGGTGAGTGACAGCAGGACAAGGGGAAATGGTTTTAAGCTGAGGGAAGGGAGATATAGGTTGGATGTCAGGGGGAAATTCTTTACGGAGAGAGTGGTGAGGTACTGGAACAGGCTGCCCAGGGAGGTTGTGGATGCCCCGTCCCTGGAGGTGTTCAAAGCCAGATTAGATGGGGCCCTGGGCAGTCTGGTCTAGCATTAGGTGGAATGGTGGTGGCCCTGCATGTGGCAGGGGGGTTGGAGATTCATGATCCTTGAGGTCCCTTCCAACCCTGGCAATTCTGTGATTCTGTGATTTGCTCTCCCAAATACTACTCGACACTCCTCCAGAGGACATTGTCTCCCCTATTTACCACGTTTTCTCCCCAAGAGACCACTTGGCACACCAAAAAGACCGCCGTTGCTCTCCAGTACAAGATATTCTTTCCCACCGGTTCCCACTTTTCTCCCCCAGCTATGTCATTTCCTCCCAGAAATGCCACTTTCCCCTTGGAAATTTCACCTTCTCTTCCAAAAAGAGGAGATTTGCTCCCAGAAATACCCCTTCTCTTACAACTGCCACACGCTTTCTCCCCAAAAAGCCTCCATGACAATGCCAAATGGGACACTTGCAGCCAAGAAGAGGACACCTTCTCTCAGAAAGACCACTTTTCTCCCCAAGAGAGGAGATTTTCTCCCAATTGGATGACATTTGCTGTAAGAAAGACCTGTTTTCTTCCCTCAAGAGGACATTGTCTTTCCCACTGAGGACATTTTCTCCCAGAAGTGCCGCTACTCTTTGAAACACCTCCATTTCCTCCCAAATCTACTCCATGACACGCCTCAGGATGACACTTACTCCCCGATTTGGGGCATTTTCTCCCAGAAATACCACTTCTCTCCCAAAGGGATGGCCTTTTCCCTCTCTAGCATCTGTTTCCTCACCAATACCTGGCATTTTCTCCCAGAAACACCAGCTTTCTCACACATACATCACCTTCCCCCCCCCCACATCAGACCTCTTCTCCCAGAAATACCAGGACTCTGCTGAATATTTCCCATTCCCTCCGGAACATACAGCATTACACTCCGCAAGAGGACAGTTTCTTTCAGAAATGTGGCATTTTATCGCAGATACACCATTTTTATGCCCAGTAGAGCTCCTTTTCTCCCAGAAATAGCACTGCTCTTAGGAAGAGCTCCCATTTTCTAACCAAAAGGCTGCTTTACACTCCTCAAGATCACACTTACCCCCATCAAGATGGCAGTGTCACTGAAATACCAGCTTCTGCCCCCAAAATGGGACTTTGGCTCTCCAGAACAAGACATTTTCTCCCAGAAATACCAGGACTCTTAGAAATACCTCACATTTCATCTCGAGAATACTGCTTTCCACTCCTCAAGATCACACTGACTCCCATCACAATGGCCTTTTCTCCCACATACACCAGCTTTCTCCCAAATACACAACATTTTCTTTCACATACACCCGTTTTCTCCCAAAGATGGGACATATTCTCCCAGAAATGCCAGCTTATTCTTTAAAAAACGGCCTTTTTTTTCCCAAAATACCAGCTTTCTCACAAACACCTGTCATTTTCCAACCAAGTCTGCTACTATCTCCCAGAAACAGCCGGTTTCCGAGAAATACCTGACGTTTGCTCTCCCAAATACTACTCGACACTCCTCCAGAGGACATTGTCTCCCCTATTTACCACGTTTTCTCCCCAAGAGACCACTTGGCACACCAAAAAGACCGCCGTTGCTCTCCAGTACAAGATATTCTTTCCCACCGGTTCCCACTTTTCTCCCCCAGCTATGTCATTTCCTCCCAGAAATGCCACTTTCCCCTTGGAAATTTCACCTTCTCTTCCAAAAAGAGGAGATTTGCTCCCAGAAATACCCCTTCTCTTACAACTGCCACACGCTTTCTCCCCAAAAAGCCTCCATGACAATGCCAAATGGGACACTTGCAGCCAAGAAGAGGACACCTTCTCTCAGAAAGACCACTTTTCTCCCCAAGAGAGGAGATTTTCTCCCAATTGGATGACATTTGCTGTAAGAAAGACCTGTTTTCTTCCCTCAAGAGGACATTGTCTTTCCCACTGAGGACATTTTCTCCCAGAAGTGCCGCTACTCTTTGAAACACCTCCATTTCCTCCCAAATCTACTCCATGACACGCCTCAGGATGACACTTACTCCCCGATTTGGGGCATTTTGTCCCAGAAATACCACTTCTCTCCCAAAGGGATGGCCTTTTCCCTCTCTAGCATCTGTTTCCTCACCAATACCTGGCATTTTCTCCCAGAAACACCAGCTTTCTCACACATACATCACCTTCCCCCCCCCCACATCAGACCTCTTCTCCCAGAAATACCAGGACTCTGCTGAATATTTCCCATTCCCTCCGGAACATACAGCATTACACTCCGCAAGAGGACAGTTTCTTTCAGAAATGTGGCATTTTATCGCAGATACACCATTTTTATGCCCAGTAGAGCTCCTTTTCTCCCAGAAATAGCACTGCTCTTAGGAAGAGCTCCCATTTTCTAACCAAAAGGCTGCTTTACACTCCTCAAGATCACACTTACCCCCATCAAGATGGCAGTGTCACTGAAATACCAGCTTCTGCCCCCAAAATGGGACTTTGGCTCTCCAGAACAAGACATTTTCTCCCAGAAATACCAGGACTCTTAGAAATACCTCACATTTCATCTCGAGAATACTGCTTTCCACTCCTCAAGATCACACTGACTCCCATCACAATGGCCTTTTCTCCCACATACACCAGCTTTCTCCCAAATACACAACATTTTCTTTCACATACACCCGTTTTCTCCCAAAGATGGGACATATTCTCCCAGAAATGCCAGCTTATTCTTTAAAAAACGGCCTTTTTTTTCCCAAAATACCAGCTTTCTCACAAACACCTGTCATTTTCCAACCAAGTCTGCTACTATCTCCCAGAAACAGCCGGTTTCCGAGAAATACCTGACGTTTGCTCTCCCAAATACTACTCGACACTCCTCCAGAGGACATTGTCTCCCCTATTTACCACGTTTTCTCCCCAAGAGACCACTTGGCACACCAAAAAGACCGCCGTTGCTCTCCAGTACAAGATATTCTTTCCCACCGGTTCCCACTTTTCTCCCCCAGCTATGTCATTTCCTCCCAGAAATGCCACTTTCCCCTTGGAAATTTCACCTTCTCTTCCAAAAAGAGGAGATTTGCTCCCAGAAATACCCCTTCTCTTACAACTGCCACACGCTTTCTCCCCAAAAAGCCTCCATGACAATGCCAAATGGGACACTTGCAGCCAAGAAGAGGACACCTTCTCTCAGAAAGACCACTTTTCTCCCCAAGAGAGGAGATTTTCTCCCAATTGGATGACATTTGCTGTAAGAAAGACCTGTTTTCTTCCCTCAAGAGGACATTGTCTTTCCCACTGAGGACATTTTCTCCCAGAAGTGCCGCTACTCTTTGAAACACCTCCATTTCCTCCCAAATCTACTCCATGACACGCCTCAGGATGACACTTACTCCCCGATTTGGGGCATTTTCTCCCAGAAATACCACTTCTCTCCCAAAGGGATGGCCTTTTCCCTCTCTAGCATCTGTTTCCTCACCAATACCTGGCATTTTCTCCCAGAAACACCAGCTTTCTCACACATACATCACCTTCCCCCCCCCACATCAGACCTCTTCTCCCAGAAATACCAGGACTCTGCTGAATATTTCCCATTTCCTCCGGAACATACAGCATTACACTCCGCAAGAGGACAGTTTCTTTCAGAAATGTGGCATTTTATCGCAGATACACCATTTTTATGCCCAGTAGAGCTCCTTTTCTCCCAGAAATAGCACTGCTCTTAGGAAGAGCTCCCATTTTCTAACCAAAAGGCTGCTTTACACTCCTCAAGATCACACTTACCCCCATCAAGATGGCAGTGTCACAGAAATACCAGCTTCTGCCCCCAAAATGGGACTTTGGCTCTCCAGAACAAGACATTTTCTCCCAGAAATACCAGGACTCTTAGAAATACCTCACGTTTCATCTCAAGAATACTGCTTTCCACTCCTCAAGATCACACTGACTCCCATCACAATGGCCTTTTCTCCCACATACACCAGCTTTCTCCCAAATACACGACATTTTCTCCCACATACACCCGTTTTCTCCCAAAGATGGGACATATTCTCCCAGAAATGCCAGCTTATTCTTTAAAAAACGGCCTTTTTTTTCCCAAAATACCAGCTTTCTCACAAACACCTCTCATTTTCCAACCAAGTCTGCTACTATCTCCCAGAAACAGCCGGTTTCCGAGAAATACCTGACGTTACTAGCAGGACTCATTGACAGGTCTTTAAACTAGGTATGAAGGGGGAAGGGAGCAAAATCAGGGATGTTGATCTTGAGCGAGTCGTTCCAGGGCTCGTACCGAACCTGCTGGGCGACGACAGTCAAGTACGAAGGGATGGACTGGGGCAGGGGGGTGTTGGGGATGCTGCTGTTCTAGGGGAACCTAGACCATCTATAAAGGCGGTGCGACGGAAAGCCGAGCTGAAGTGCCTTTATACTAATGCACGCAGCCTGGGAAACAAGCAGGATGAGTTGGAAACCGTGATGTGCTTAGAAAATTACGACCTTGTTGCTATCACGGAAACGTGGTGGGATGATTCCCATAACTGGAATACCACCATTGAGGGCTATCGGCTCTTTAGAAGAGATAGGCTAGGTAGGAAGGGTGGGGGAGTAGCCCTCTATGTCAAAGAGTGGATAGACTGTGAGGAGCTTCCTCTGAGAAACAGTCATGATCAGGTTGAGAGCCTGTGGGTTAGAATTAGGAATGGGTCTAACAAAGGCCAGCTGGTGATAGGAGTATACTATAGGCCACCTGATCAAGGGGAGACTGTTGACGAGGCTTTCTTGCTTCAGATGCGGGAGGCTTCGTGCTCACGGGCTCTTGTCCTGATGGGGGACTTCAACCATCCGGATATCTCCTGGATAGATCACACGGCGAGTTGCAAGAGGTCCAGGAGGCTCTTGGAATGTGTTGATGATAACTTTCTGGTCCAGGTGTTGGACAGACCGACCAGAGGTGAAGCGCTGCTGGACCTGCTGCTCACCAATGTGGAGGAAATAATTAATGGTGTTAAGGTCGGAGGCAGCCTGGGTTGCAGTGACCACGCTCTGATCGAGTTTGTGATCTCGAGAACTGTGGGCCTGGTGAAGAGTGGCATCAGGACCCTGAACTTTGGGAGAGCAAACTTTAAGCTGTTCAATGGACTGTTGGCCGAGATCCCCTGGGATGCTCTCTTTAAAAACAAAAATGCTGAAGAGAGCTGGTTACTCTTCAAGGATGCCTTCCTAAGAGCGCAAGAACTCTCTGTCCCACTGAACAAGAAAGCGGGCAGAGGAGGGAGGATGCCAGCGTGGCTCAGTAAGGACCTGCTGAGAGAGCTGAGGGCAAAGAGAGGTGTGTACAAACTCTGGAAACAAGGGCATGCCACCTGGGAAGAATACAGGGATGTCGTCCGGACTTGCAGATGTGGGATCAGGAAAGCCAAGGCGCAGGTGGAACTGAACTTGGCGAGGGACGTGAAAAACAACAGGAAGACTTTCTATAGGTACATTAGCCAGAAGAGACAGGCCAAAGCGAGTGTACCTCCTTTGGTAAACGTAAAAGGAGAACTGGTTTCAACGGACGAAGAGAAGGCCGAGGTACTGAATGAGTTCTTTGCCTCGGTCTTCACTGGCAGCCAGGACTCCAGTACTCCTTCCGTCCCTGAGCCCTGCATCCCTACACCTCTGGGTGGGGACTGGGGTGGTAAATCCCCCCCTGCTGTGAGGACAGAGCAGGTCCGAGACCGCCTCATGAGACTGAATGTGTACAAGTCTATGGGGCCGGATGGCATGCATCCCAGGGTTCTGAAGGAGCTGGCTGAGGTGGTTGCCGAGCCGCTCTCCATCATATTTGAGAAGTCGTGGCTGTCTGGTGTGGTCCCGGATGACTGGAGGAAGGGTCACGTCACTCCCATTTACAAGAAAGGGAGCAAGGAGGACCCTGGGAACTACAGGCCGGTGAGTCTCACCTCTGTGCCTGGGAAGATCATGGAACAGATCATCCTGGATGACATGCTTGATCACATGAGGAAAGGGCGTGTGATCCGTGACAGCCAGCACGGCTTCACCAGAGGAAGGTCATGCTTGACCAATCTGGTGGCCTTTTATGATGGAGTGACGGCATCGGTGGACAAGGGAAAGGCGACCGATGTCATTTACCTGGACTTGAGCAAGGCCTTTGACATGGTCCCCCACCACATCCTTCTCTCCAAACTGGAGGGATGTGGATTTGATGGGTGGACCACTCAATGGATAAGAAACTGGTTGAAAGGCCGCAGACAGAGGGTGATCATCAATGGCTCTATGTCCAGGTGGAGGCTGGTAACGAGCGGCGTCCCCCAGGGATCTGTCTTGGGACCGGTGCTCTTTAACATCTTTATCAATGACATTGATGACGGAATTGAGTGCACCCTCAGCAAGTTTGCTGACGACACCAAGCTGAGTGGTGTGGTTGACACAGTTGAAGGACGGGATGCCATTCAGAGGGACCTCGAGAGGCTAGGAAAGTGGGCCCGGGTGAACCTGATGAGGTTCAACACTGCAAAGTGCAGAGTTTTGCACTTGGGCCGGAGGAATCCCAGGCATCCCTACAGACTGGAAGGAGAGGTCCTTGAGAGCAGCCCTGTGGAGAAGGACCTGGGGGTCTTGGTAGACGAAAAACTTAACATGAGCCAGCAGTGTGCCCTTGCGGCTCGGAAGGCAAATGGGATCCTGGGCTCCATCAGAAGAGGGGTGGCCAGCAGGGACAGAGAGGTGATTGTTCCCCTCTACTCTGCTCTTGTGAGGCCCCATCTGGAATACTGCGTCCAGGTCTGGAGCCCCCAGTACAAGAAAGACAGGGAGCTGTTGGAGAGGGTCCAGAGGAGGGCCACAAAGATGATCAGGGGACTGGAGCACCTCCCCTATGAGGACAGGCTGAGGGAGCTGGGCTTGTTCAGCCTGGAGAAAAGAAGGCTGCGGGGTGACCTCATTGCAGCCTTTCAGTACATAAAGGGAGCCTACAAAGAGGAGGGGAATCAACTCTTTGAAAGGGTGAGTGACAGCAGGACAAGGGGAAATGGTTTTAAGCTGAGGGAAGGGAGATATAGGTTGGATGTCAGGGGGAAATTCTTTACGGAGAGAGTGGTGAGGTACTGGAACAGGCTGCCCAGGGAGGTTGTGGATGCCCCGTCCCTGGAGGTGTTCAAAGCCAGATTGGATGGGGCCCTGGGCAGTCTGGTCTAGCATTAGGTGGAATGGTGGTGGCCCTGCATGTGGCAGGGGGGTTGGAGATTCATGATCCTTGAGGTCCCTTCCAACCCTGGCAATTCTGTGATTCTGTGATTTGCTCTCCCAAATACTACTCGACACTCCTCCAGAGGACATTGTCTCCCCTATTTACCACGTTTTCTCCCCAAGAGACCACTTGGCACACCAAAAAGACCGCCGTTGCTCTCCAGTACAAGATATTCTTTCCCACCGGTTCCCACTTTTCTCCCCCAGCTATGTCATTTCCTCCCAGAAATGCCACTTTCCCCTTGGAAATTTCACCTTCTCTTCCAAAAAGAGGAGATTTGCTCCCAGAAATACCCCTTCTCTTACAACTGCCACACGCTTTCTCCCCAAAAAGCCTCCATGACAATGCCAAATGGGACACTTGCAGCCAAGAAGAGGACACCTTCTCTCAGAAAGACCACTTTTCTCCCCAAGAGAGGAGATTTTCTCCCAATTGGATGACATTTGCTGTAAGAAAGACCTGTTTTCTTCCCTCAAGAGGACATTGTCTTTCCCACTGAGGACATTTTCTCCCAGAAGTGCCGCTACTCTTTGAAACACCTCCATTTCCTCCCAAATCTACTCCATGACACGCCTCAGGATGACACTTACTCCCCGATTTGGGGCATTTTCTCCCAGAAATACCACTTCTCTCCCAAAGGGATGGCCTTTTCCCTCTCTAGCATCTGTTTCCTCACCAATACCTGGCATTTTCTCCCAGAAACACCAGCTTTCTCACACATACATCACCTTCCCCCCCCCCCCACATCAGACCTCTTCTCCCAGAAATACCAGGACTCTGCTGAATATTTCCCATTTCCTCCGGAACATACAGCATTACACTCCGCAAGAGGACAGTTTCTTTCAGAAATGTGGCATTTTATCGCAGATACACCATTTTTATGCCCAGTAGAGCTCCTTTTCTCCCAGAAATAGCACTGCTCTTAGGAAGAGCTCCCATTTTCTAACCAAAAGGCTGCTTTACACTCCTCAAGATCACACTTACCCCCATCAAGATGGCAGTGTCACTGAAATACCAGCTTCTGCCCCCAAAATGGGACTTTGGCTCTCCAGAACAAGACATTTTCTCCCAGAAATACCAGGACTCTTAGAAATACCTCACATTTCATCTCAAGAATACTGCTTTCCACTCCTCAAGATCACACTGACTCCCATCACAATGGCTTTTTCTCCCACATACACCAGCTTTCTCCCAAATACACGACATTTTCTCCCACATACACCCGTCTTCTCCCAAAGATGGGACATATTCTCCCAGAAATGCCAGCTTATTCTTTAAAAAATGGCCTTTTTTTTCCCAAAATACCAGCTTTCTCACAAACACCTCTCATTTTCCAACCAAGTCTGCTACTATCTCCCAGAAACAGCCGGTTTCCGAGAAATACCTGACGTTTGCTCTCCCAAATACTACTCGACACTCCTCCAGAGGACATTGTCTCCCCTATTTACCACGTTTTCTCCCCAAGAGACCACTTGGCACACCAAAAAGACCGCCGTTGCTCTCCAGTACAAGATATTCTTTCCCACCGGTTCCCACTTTTCTCCCCCAGCTATGTCATTTCCTCCCAGAAATGCCACTTTCCCCTTGGAAATTTCACCTTCTCTTCCAAAAAGAGGAGATTTGCTCCCAGAAATACCCCTTCTCTTACAACTGCCACACGCTTTCTCCCCAAAAAGCCTCCATGACAATGCCAAATGGGACACTTGCAGCCAAGAAGAGGACACCTTCTCTCAGAAAGACCACTTTTCTCCCCAAGAGAGGAGATTTTCTCCCAATTGGATGACATTTGCTGTAAGAAAGACCTGTTTTCTTCCCTCAAGAGGACATTGTCTTTCCCACTGAGGACATTTTCTCCCAGAAGTGCCGCTACTCTTTGAAACACCTCCATTTCCTCCCAAATCTACTCCATGACACGCCTCAGGATGACACTTACTCCCCGATTTGGGGCATTTTCTCCCAGAAATACCACTTCTCTCCCAAAGGGATGGCCTTTTCCCTCTCTAGCATCTGTTTCCTCACCAATACCTGGCATTTTCTCCCAGAAACACCAGCTTTCTCACACATACATCACCTTCCCCCCCCCACATCAGACCTCTTCTCCCAGAAATACCAGGACTCTGCTGAATATTTCCCATTTCCTCCGGAACATACAGCATTACACTCCGCAAGAGGACAGTTTCTTTCAGAAAGGTGGCATTTTATCGCAGATACACCATTTTTATGCCCAGTAGAGCTCCTTTTCTCCCAGAAATAGCACTGCTCTTAGGAAGAGCTCCCATTTTCTAACCAAAAGGCTGCTTTACACTCCTCAAGATCACACTTACCCCCATCAAGATGGCAGTGTCACAGAAATACCAGCTTCTGCCCCCAAAATGGGACTTTGGCTCTCCAAAACAAGACATTTTCTCCCAGAAATAACAGGACTCTTAGAAATACCTCACGTTTCATCTCAAGAATACTGCTTTCCACTCCTCAAGATCACACTGACCCCCATCACAATGGCCTTTTCTCCCACATACACCAGCTTTCTCCCAAATACACGACATTTTCTCCCACATACACCCGTTTTCTCCCAAAGATGGGACATATTCTCCCAGAAATGCCAGCTTCTTCTTTAAAAAACGGCCTTTTTTTCCCCAAAATACCAGCTTTCTCACAAACACCTCTCATTTTCCAAGCAAGTCTGCTACTATCTCCCAGAAACAGCCGGTTTCCGAGAAATACCTGACGTTTGCTCTCCCAAATACCACTCGACACTCCTCCAGAGGACATTGTCTCCCCTATTTACCACGTTTTCTCCCCAAGAGACCACTTGGCACACCAAAAAGACCGCCGTTGCTCTCCAGTACAAGATATTCTTTCCCACCGGTTCCCACTTTTCTCCCCCAGCTATGTCATTTCCTCCCAGAAATGCCACTTTCCCCTTGGAAATTTCACCTTCTCTTCCAAAAAGAGGAGATTTGCTCCCAGAAATACCCCTTCTCTTACAACTGCCACACGCTTTCTCCCCAAAAAGCCTCCATGACAATGCCAAATGGGACACTTGCAGCCAAGAAGAGGACACCTTCTCTCAGAAAGACCACTTTTCTCCCCAAGAGAGGAGATTTTCTCCCAATTGGATGACATTTGCTGTAAGAAAGACCTGTTTTCTTCCCTCAAGAGGACATTGTCTTTCCCAATGAGGACATTTTCTCCCAGAAGTGCCGCTACTCTGTGAAACACCTCCATTTCCTCCCAAATCTACTCCATGACACGCCTCAGGATGACACTTACTCCCCGATTTGGGGCATTTTCTCCCAGAAATACCACTTCTCTCCCAAAGGGATGGCCTTTTCCCTCTCTAGCATCTGTTTCCTCACCAATACCTGGCATTTTCTCCCAGAAACACCAGCTTTCTCACACATACATCACCTTCCCCCCCCCACATCAGACCTCTTCTCCCAGAAATACCAGGACTCTGCTGAATATTTCCCATTTCCTCCGGAACATACAGCATTACACTCCGCAAGAGGACAGTTTCTTTCAGAAATGTGGCATTTTATCGCAGATACACCATTTTTATGCCCAGTAGAGCTCCTTTTCTCCCAGAAATAGCACTGCTCTTAGGAAGAGCTCCCATTTTCTAACCAAAAGGCTGCTTTACACTCCTCAAGATCACACTTACCCCCATCAAGATGGCAGTGTCACAGAAATACCAGCTTCTGCCCCCAAAATGGGACTTTGGCTCTCCAGAACAAGACATTTTCTCCCAGAAATACCAGGACTCTTAGCAATACCTCACGTTTCATCTCAAGAATACTGCTTTCCACTCCTCAAGATCACACTGACTCCCATCACAATGGCCTTTTCTCCCACATACACCAGCTTTCTCCCAAATACACGACATTTTCTCCCACATACACCCGTTTTCTCCCAAAGATGGGACATATTCTCCCAGAAATGCCAGCTTATTCTTTAAAAAACGGCCTTTTTTTTCCCAAAATACCAGCTTTCTCACAAACACCTGTCATTTTCCAACCAAGTCTGCTACTATCTCCCAGAAACAGCCGGTTTCCGAGAAATACCTGACGTTTGCTCTCCCAAATACCACTCGACACTCCTCCAGAGGACATTGTCTCCCCTATTTACCACGTTTTCTCCCCAAGAGACCACTTGGCACACCAAAAAGACCGCCGTTGCTCTCCAGTACAAGATATTCTTTCCCACCGGTTCCCACTTTTCTCCCCCAGCTATGTCATTTCCTCCCAGAAATGCCACTTTTCCCTTGGAAATTTCACCTTCTCTTCCAAAAAGAGGAGATTTGCTCCCAGAAATACCCCTTCTCTTACAACTGCCACACGCTTTCTCCCCAAAAAGCCTCCATGACAATGCCAAATGGGACACTTGCAGCCAAGAAGAGGACACCTTCTCTCAGAAAGACCACTTTTCTCCCCAAGAGAGGAGATTTTCTCCCAATTGGATGACATTTGCTGTAAGAAAGACCTGTTTTCTTCCCTCAAGAGGACATTGTCTTTCCCACTGAGGACATTTTCTCCCAGAAGTGCCGCTACTCTTTGAAACACCTCCATTTCCTCCCAAATCTACTCCATGACACGCCTCAGGATGACACTTACTCCCCGATTTGGGGCATTTTCTCCCAGAAATACCACTTCTCTCCCAAAGGGATGGCCTTTTCCCTCTCTAGCATCTGTTTCCTCACCAATACCTGGCATTTTCTCCCAGAAACACCAGCTTTCTCACACATACATCACCTTCCCCCCCCCACATCAGACCTCTTCTCCCAGAAATACCAGGACTCTGCTGAATATTTCCCATTTCCTCCGGAACATACAGCATTACACTCCGCAAGAGGACAGTTTCTTTCAGAAATGTGGCATTTTATCGCAGATACACCACTTTTATGCCCAGTAGAGCTCCTTTTCTCCCAGAAATAGCACTGCTCTTAGGAAGAGCTCCCATTTTCTAACCAAAAGGCTGCTTTACACTCCTCAAGATCACACTTACCCCCATCAAGATGGCAGTGTCACAGAAATACCAGCTTCTGCCCCCAAAATGGGACTTTGGCTCTCCAAAACAAGACATTTTCTCCCAGAAATACCAGGACTCTTAGCAATACCTCACGTTTCATCTCGAGAATACTGCTTTCCACTCCTCAAGATCACACTGACTCCCACCACAATGGCCTTTTCTCCCACATACACCAGCTTTCTCCCAAATACACAACATTTTCTCCCACATACACCCGTTTTCTCCCAAAGATGGGACATATTCTCCCAGAAATGCCAGCTTATTCTTTAAAAAACGGCCTTTTTTTTCCCAAAATACCAGCTTTCTCACAAACACCTGTCATTTTCCAACCAAGTCTGCTACTATCTCCCAGAAACAGCCGGTTTCCGAGAAATACCTGACGTTTGCTCTCCCAAATACCACTCGACACTCCTCCAGAGGACATTGTCTCCCCTATTTACCACGTTTTCTCCCCAAGAGACCACTTGGCACACCAAAAAGACCGCCGTTGCTCTCCAGTACAAGATATTCTTTCCCACCGGTTCCCACTTTTCTCCCCCAGCTATGTCATTTCCTCCCAGAAATGCCACTTTCCCCTTGGAAATTTCACCTTCTCTTCCAAAAAGTGGAGATTTGCTCCCAGAAATACCCCTTCTCTTACAACTGCCACACGCTTTCTCCCCAAAAAGCCTCCATGACAATGCCAAATGGGACACTTGCAGCCAAGAAGAGGACACCTTCTCTCAGAAAGACCACTTTTCTCCCCAAGAGAGGAGATTTTCTCCCAATTGGATGACATTTGCTGTAAGAAAGACCTGTTTTCTTCCCTCAAGAGGACATTGTCTTTCCCACTGAGGACATTTTCTCCCAGAAGTGCCGCTACTCTTTGAAACACCTCCATTTCCTCCCAAATCTACTCCATGACACACCTCAGGATGACACTTACTCCCCGATTTGGGGCATTTTCTCCCAGAAATACCACTTCTCTCCCAAAGGGATGGCCTTTTCCCTCTCTAGCATCTGTTTCCTCACCAATACCTGGCATTTTCTCCCAGAAACACCAGCTTTCTCACACATACATCACCTTCCCCCCCCCACATCAGACCTCTTCTCCCAGAAATACCAGGACTCTGCTGAATATTTCCCATTTCCTCCGGAACATACAGCATTACACTCCGCAAGAGGACAGTTTCTTTCAGAAATGTGGCATTTTATCGCAGATACACCATTTTTATGCCCAGTAGAGCTCCTTTTCTCCCAGAAATAGCACTGCTCTTAGGAAGAGCTCCCATTTTCTAACCAAAAGGCTGCTTTACACTCCTCAAGATCACACTTACCCCCATCAAGATGGCAGTGTCACAGAAATACCAGCTTCTGCCCCCAAAATGGGACTTTGGCTCTCCAAAACAAGACATTTTCTCCCAGAAATACCAGGACTCTTAGCAATACCTCACGTTTCATCTCAAGAATACTGCTTTCCACTCCTCAAGATCACACTGACTCCCATCACAATGGCCTTTTCTCCCACATACACCAGCTTTCTCCCAAATACACGACATTTTCTCCCACATACACCCGTTTTCTCCCAAAGATGGGACATATTCTCCCAGAAATGCCAGCTTATTCTTTAAAAAACGGCCTTTTTTTTCCCAAAATACCAGCTTTCTCACAAACACCTGTCATTTTCCAACCAAGTCTGCTACTATCTCCCAGAAACAGCCGGTTTCCGAGAAATACCTGACGTTTGCTCTCCCAAATACTACTCGACACTCCTCCAGAGGACATTGTCTCCCCTATTTACCACGTTTTCTCCCCAAGAGACCACTTGGCACACCAAAAAGACCGCCGTTGCTCTCCAGTACAAGATATTCTTTCCCACCGGTTCCCACTTTTCTCCCCCAGCTATGTCATTTCCTCCCAGAAATGCCACTTTCCCCTTGGAAATTTCACCTTCTCTTCCAAAAAGAGGAGATTTGCTCCCAGAAATACCCCTTCTCTTACAACTGCCACACGCTTTCTCCCCAAAAAGCCTCCATGACAATGCCAAATGGGACACTTGCAGCCAAGAAGAGGACACCTTCTCTCAGAAAGACCACTTTTCTCCCCAAGAGAGGAGATTTTCTCCCAATTGGATGACATTTGCTGTAAGAAAGACCTGTTTTCTTCCCTCAAGAGGACATTGTCTTTCCCACTGAGGACATTTTCTCCCAGAAGTGCCGCTACTCTGTGAAACACCTCCATTTCCTCCCAAATCTACTCCATGACACGCCTCAGGATGACACTTACTCCCCGATTTGGGGCATTTTCTCCCAGAAATACCACTTCTCTCCCAAAGGGATGGCCTTTTCCCTCTCTAGCATCTGTTTCCTCACCAATACCTGGCATTTTCTCCCAGAAACACCAGCTTTCTCACACATACATCACCTTCCCCCCCCCACATCAGACCTCTTCTCCCAGAAATACCAGGACTCTGCTGAATATTTCCCATTTCCTCCGGAACATACAGCATTACACTCCGCAAGAGGACAGTTTCTTTCAGAAATGTGGCATTTTATCGCAGATACACCATTTTTATGCCCAGTAGAGCTCCTTTTCTCCCAGAAATAGCACTGCTCTTAGGAAGAGCTCCCATTTTCTAACCAAAATTCTGCTTTACACTCCTCAAGATCACACTTACCCCCATCAAGATGGCAGTGTCACAGAAATACCAGCTTCTGCCCCCAAAATGGGACTTTGGCTCTCCAAAACAAGACATTTTCTCCCAGAAATACCAGGACTCTTAGCAATACCTCACGTTTCATCTCAAGAATACTGCTTTCCACTCCTCAAGATCACACTGACTCCCATCACAATGGCCTTTTCTCCCACATACACCAGCTTTCTCCCAAATACACAACATTTTCTCCCACATACACCCGTTTTCTCCCAAAGATGGGACATATTCTCCCAGAAATGCCAGCTTATTCTTTAAAAAACGGCCTTTTTTTTCCCAAAATACCAGCTTTCTCACAAACACCTGTCATTTTCCAACCAAGTCTGCTACTATCTCCCAGAAACAGCCGGTTTCCGAGAAATACCTGACGTTTGCTCTCCCAAATACTACTCGACACTCCTCCAGAGGACATTGTCTCCCCTATTTACCACGTTTTCTCCCCAAGAGACCACTTGGCACACCAAAAAGACCGCCATTGCTCTCCAGTACAAGATATTCTTTCCCACCGGTTCCCACTTTTCTCCCCCAGCTATGTCATTTCCTCCCAGAAATGCCACTTTCCCCTTGGAAATTTCACCTTCTCTTCCAAAAAGAGGAGATTTGCTCCCAGAAATACCCCTTCTCTTACAACTGCCACACGCTTTCTCCCCAAAAAGCCTCCATGACAATGCCAAATGGGACACTTGCAGCCAAGAAGAGGACACCTTCTCTCAGAAAGACCACTTTTCTCCCCAAGAGAGGAGATTTTCTCCCAATTGGATGACATTTGCTGTAAGAAAGACCTGTTTTCTTCCCTCAAGAGGACATTGTCTTTCCCACTGAGGACATTTTCTCCCAGAAGTGCCGCTACTCTTTGAAACACCTCCATTTCCTCCCAAATCTACTCCATGACACGCCTCAGGATGACACTTACTCCCCGATTTGGGGCATTTTCTCCCAGAAATACCACTTCTCTCCCAAAGGGATGGCCTTTTCCCTCTCTAGCATCTGTTTCCTCACCAATACCTGGCATTTTCTCCCAGAAACACCAGCTTTCTCACACATACATCACCTTCCCCCCCCCCACATCAGACCTCTTCTCCCAGAAATACCAGGACTCTGCTGAATATTTCCCATTTCCTCCGGAACATACAGCATTACACTCCGCAAGAGGACAGTTTCTTTCAGAAATGTGGCATTTTATCGCAGATACACCATTTTTATGCCCAGTAGAGCTCCTTTTCTCCCAGAAATAGCACTGCTCTTAGGAAGAGCTCCCATTTTCTAACCAAAAGGCTGCTTTACACTCCTCAAGATCACACTTACCCCCATCAAGATGGCAGTGTCACTGAAATACCAGCTTCTGCCCCCAAAATGGGACTTTGGCTCTCCAGAACAAGACATTTTCTCCCAGAAATACCAGGACTCTTAGAAATACCTCACATTTCATCTCAAGAATACTGCTTTCCACTCCTCAAGATCACACTGACTCCCATCACAATGGCTTTTTCTCCCACATACACCAGCTTTCTCCCAAATACACGACATTTTCTCCCACATACACCCGTCTTCTCCCAAAGATGGGACATATTCTCCCAGAAATGCCAGCTTATTCTTTAAAAAATGGCCTTTTTTTTCCCAAAATACCAGCTTTCTCACAAACACCTCTCATTTTCCAACCAAGTCTGCTACTATCTCCCAGAAACAGCCGGTTTCCGAGAAATACCTGACGTTTGCTCTCCCAAATACTACTCGACACTCCTCCAGAGGACATTGTCTCCCCTATTTACC
This sequence comes from Phasianus colchicus, assembly GCF_987193195.1. NCBI lineage: Eukaryota > Metazoa > Chordata > Aves > Galliformes > Phasianidae > Phasianus > Phasianus colchicus. Next base: position 548,636 of record NC_143449.1, read on the forward strand.
ACGTTTTCTCCCCAAGAGACCACTTGGCACACCAAAAAGACCGCCGTTGCTCTCCAGTACAAGATATTCTTTCCCACCGGTTCCCACTTTTCTCCCCCAGCTATGTCATTTCCTCCCAGAAATGCCACTTTCCCCTTGGAAATTTCACCTTCTCTTCCAAAAAGAGGAGATTTGCTCCCAGAAATACCCCTTCTCTTACAACTGCCACACGCTTTCTCCCCAAAAAGCCTCCATGACAATGCCAAATGGGACACTTGCAGCCAAGAAGAGGACACCTTCTCTCAGAAAGACCACTTTTCTCCCCAAGAGAGGAGATTTTCTCCCAATTGGATGACATTTGCTGTAAGAAAGACCTGTTTTCTTCCCTCAAGAGGACATTGTCTTTCCCACTGAGGACATTTTCTCCCAGAAGTGCCGCTACTCTTTGAAACACCTCCATTTCCTCCCAAATCTACTCCATGACACGCCTCAGGATGACACTTACTCCCCGATTTGGGGCATTTTCTCCCAGAAATACCACTTCTCTCCCAAAGGGATGGCCTTTTCCCTCTCTAGCATCTGTTTCCTCACCAATACCTGGCATTTTCTCCCAGAAACACCAGCTTTCTCACACATACATCACCTTCCCCCCCCCACATCAGACCTCTTCTCCCAGAAATACCAGGACTCTGCTGAATATTTCCCATTTCCTCCGGAACATACAGCATTACACTCCGCAAGAGGACAGTTTCTTTCAGAAAGGTGGCATTTTATCGCAGATACACCATTTTTATGCCCAGTAGAGCTCCTTTTCTCCCAGAAATAGCACTGCTCTTAGGAAGAGCTCCCATTTTCTAACCAAAAGGCTGCTTTACACTCCTCAAGATCACACTTACCCCCATCAAGATGGCAGTGTCACAGAAATACCAGCTTCTGCCCCCAAAATGGGACTTTGGCTCTCCAAAACAAGACATTTTCTCCCAGAAATAACAGGACTCTTAGAAATACCTCACGTTTCATCTCAAGAATACTGCTTTCCACTCCTCAAGATCACACTGACCCCCATCACAATGGCCTTTTCTCCCACATACACCAGCTTTCTCCCAAATACACGACATTTTCTCCCACATACACCCGTTTTCTCCCAAAGATGGGACATATTCTCCCAGAAATGCCAGCTTCTTCTTTAAAAAACGGCCTTTTTTTCCCCAAAATACCAGCTTTCTCACAAACACCTCTCATTTTCCAAGCAAGTCTGCTACTATCTCCCAGAAACAGCCGGTTTCCGAGAAATACCTGACGTTTGCTCTCCCAAATACCACTCGACACTCCTCCAGAGGACATTGTCTCCCCTATTTACCACGTTTTCTCCCCAAGAGACCACTTGGCACACCAAAAAGACCGCCGTTGCTCTCCAGTACAAGATATTCTTTCCCACCGGTTCCCACTTTTCTCCCCCAGCTATGTCATTTCCTCCCAGAAATGCCACTTTCCCCTTGGAAATTTCACCTTCTCTTCCAAAAAGAGGAGATTTGCTCCCAGAAATACCCCTTCTCTTACAACTGCCACACGCTTTCTCCCCAAAAAGCCTCCATGACAATGCCAAATGGGACACTTGCAGCCAAGAAGAGGACACCTTCTCTCAGAAAGACCACTTTTCTCCCCAAGAGAGGAGATTTTCTCCCAATTGGATGACATTTGCTGTAAGAAAGACCTGTTTTCTTCCCTCAAGAGGACATTGTCTTTCCCACTGAGGACATTTTCTCCCAGAAGTGCCGCTACTCTTTGAAACACCTCCATTTCCTCCCAAATCTACTCCATGACACACCTCAGGATGACACTTACTCCCCGATTTGGGGCATTTTCTCCCAGAAATACCACTTCTCTCCCAAAGGGATGGCCTTTTCCCTCTCTAGCATCTGTTTCCTCACCAATACCTGGCATTTTCTCCCAGAAACACCAGCTTTCTCACACATACATCACCTTCCCCCCCCCACATCAGACCTCTTCTCCCAGAAATACCAGGACTCTGCTGAATATTTCCCATTTCCTCCGGAACATACAGCATTACACTCCGCAAGAGGACAGTTTCTTTCAGAAATGTGGCATTTTATCGCAGATACACCATTTTTATGCCCAGTAGAGCTCCTTTTCTCCCAGAAATAGCACTGCTCTTAGGAAGAGCTCCCATTTTCTAACCAAAAGGCTGCTTTACACTCCTCAAGATCACACTTACCCCCATCAAGATGGCAGTGTCACAGAAATACCAGCTTCTGCCCCCAAAATGGGACTTTGGCTCTCCAAAACAAGACATTTTCTCCCAGAAATACCAGGACTCTTAGCAATACCTCACGTTTCATCTCAAGAATACTGCTTTCCACTCCTCAAGATCACACTGACTCCCATCACAATGGCCTTTTCTCCCACATACACCAGCTTTCTCCCAAATACACGACATTTTCTCCCACATACACCCGTTTTCTCCCAAAGATGGGACATATTCTCCCAGAAATGCCAGCTTATTCTTTAAAAAACGGCCTTTTTTTTCCCAAAATACCAGCTTTCTCACAAACACCTGTCATTTTCCAACCAAGTCTGCTACTATCTCCCAGAAACAGCCGGTTTCCGAGAAATACCTGACGTTTGCTCTCCCAAATACTACTCGACACTCCTCCAGAGGACATTGTCTCCCCTATTTACCACGTTTTCTCCCCAAGAGACCACTTGGCACACCAAAAAGACCGCCGTTGCTCTCCAGTACAAGATATTCTTTCCCACCGGTTCCCACTTTTCTCCCCCAGCTATGTCATTTCCTCCCAGAAATGCCACTTTCCCCTTGGAAATTTCACCTTCTCTTCCAAAAAGAGGAGATTTGCTCCCAGAAATACCCCTTCTCTTACAACTGCCACACGCTTTCTCCCCAAAAAGCCTCCATGACAATGCCAAATGGGACACTTGCAGCCAAGAAGAGGACACCTTCTCTCAGAAAGACCACTTTTCTCCCCAAGAGAGGAGATTTTCTCCCAATTGGATGACATTTGCTGTAAGAAAGACCTGTTTTCTTCCCTCAAGAGGACATTGTCTTTCCCACTGAGGACATTTTCTCCCAGAAGTGCCGCTACTCTGTGAAACACCTCCATTTCCTCCCAAATCTACTCCATGACACGCCTCAGGATGACACTTACTCCCCGATTTGGGGCATTTTCTCCCAGAAATACCACTTCTCTCCCAAAGGGATGGCCTTTTCCCTCTCTAGCATCTGTTTCCTCACCAATACCTGGCATTTTCTCCCAGAAACACCAGCTTTCTCACACATACATCACCTTCCCCCCCCCACATCAGACCTCTTCTCCCAGAAATACCAGGACTCTGCTGAATATTTCCCATTTCCTCCGGAACATACAGCATTACACTCCGCAAGAGGACAGTTTCTTTCAGAAATGTGGCATTTTATCGCAGATACACCATTTTTATGCCCAGTAGAGCTCCTTTTCTCCCAGAAATAGCACTGCTCTTAGGAAGAGCTCCCATTTTCTAACCAAAATTCTGCTTTACACTCCTCAAGATCACACTTACCCCCATCAAGATGGCAGTGTCACAGAAATACCAGCTTCTGCCCCCAAAATGGGACTTTGGCTCTCCAAAACAAGACATTTTCTCCCAGAAATACCAGGACTCTTAGCAATACCTCACGTTTCATCTCAAGAATACTGCTTTCCACTCCTCAAGATCACACTGACTCCCATCACAATGGCCTTTTCTCCCACATACACCAGCTTTCTCCCAAATACACAACATTTTCTCCCACATACACCCGTTTTCTCCCAAAGATGGGACATATTCTCCCAGAAATGCCAGCTTATTCTTTAAAAAACGGCCTTTTTTTTCCCAAAATACCAGCTTTCTCACAAACACCTCTCATTTTCCAACCAAGTCTGCTACTATCTCCCAGAAACAGCCGGTTTCCGAGAAATACCTGACGTTTGCTCTCCCAAATACTACTCGACACTCCTCCAGAGGACATTGTCTCCCCTATTTACCACGTTTTCTCCCCAAGAGACCACTTGGCACACCAAAAAGACCGCCGTTGCTCTCCAGTACAAGATATTCTTTCCCACCGGTTCCCACTTTTCTCCCCCAGCTATGTCATTTCCTCCCAGAAATGCCACTTTCCCCTTGGAAATTTCACCTTCTCTTCCAAAAAGAGGAGATTTGCTCCCAGAAATACCCCTTCTCTTACAACTGCCACACGCTTTCTCCCCAAAAAGCCTCCATGACAATGCCAAATGGGACACTTGCAGCCAAGAAGAGGACACCTTCTCTCAGAAAGACCACTTTTCTCCCCAAGAGAGGAGATTTTCTCCCAATTGGATGACATTTGCTGTAAGAAAGACCTGTTTTCTTCCCTCAAGAGGACATTGTCTTTCCCACTGAGGACATTTTCTCCCAGAAGTGCCGCTACTCTTTGAAACACCTCCATTTCCTCCCAAATCTACTCCATGACACGCCTCAGGATGACACTTACTCCCCGATTTGGGGCATTTTCTCCCAGAAATACCACTTCTCTCCCAAAGGGATGGCCTTTTCCCTCTCTAGCATCTGTTTCCTCACCAATACCTGGCATTTTCTCCCAGAAACACCAGCTTTCTCACACATACATCACCTTCCCCCCCCCACATCAGACCTCTTCTCCCAGAAATACCAGGACTCTGCTGAATATTTCCCATTTCCTCCGGAACATACAGCATTACACTCCGCAAGAGGACAGTTTCTTTCAGAAAGGTGGCATTTTATCGCAGATACACCATTTTTATGCCCAGTAGAGCTCCTTTTCTCCCAGAAATAGCACTGCTCTTAGGAAGAGCTCCCATTTTCTAACCAAAAGGCTGCTTTACACTCCTCAAGATCACACTTACCCCCATCAAGATGGCAGTGTCACAGAAATACCAGCTTCTGCCCCCAAAATGGGACTTTGGCTCTCCAAAACAAGACATTTTCTCCCAGAAATAACAGGACTCTTAGAAATACCTCACGTTTCATCTCAAGAATACTGCTTTCCACTCCTCAAGATCACACTGACCCCCATCACAATGGCCTTTTCTCCCACATACACCAGCTTTCTCCCAAATACACGACATTTTCTCCCACATACACCCGTTTTCTCCCAAAGATGGGACATATTCTCCCAGAAATGCCAGCTTCTTCTTTAAAAAACGGCCTTTTTTTCCCCAAAATACCAGCTTTCTCACAAACACCTCTCATTTTCCAAGCAAGTCTGCTACTATCTCCCAGAAACAGCCGGTTTCCGAGAAATACCTGACGTTTGCTCTCCCAAATACCACTCGACACTCCTCCAGAGGACATTGTCTCCCCTATTTACCACGTTTTCTCCCCAAGAGACCACTTGGCACACCAAAAAGACCGCCGTTGCTCTCCAGTACAAGATATTCTTTCCCACCGGTTCCCACTTTTCTCCCCCAGCTATGTCATTTCCTCCCAGAAATGCCACTTTCCCCTTGGAAATTTCACCTTCTCTTCCAAAAAGAGGAGATTTGCTCCCAGAAATACCCCTTCTCTTACAACTGCCACACGCTTTCTCCCCAAAAAGCCTCCATGACAATGCCAAATGGGACACTTGCAGCCAAGAAGAGGACACCTTCTCTCAGAAAGACCACTTTTCTCCCCAAGAGAGGAGATTTTCTCCCAATTGGATGACATTTGCTGTAAGAAAGACCTGTTTTCTTCCCTCAAGAGGACATTGTCTTTCCCACTGAGGACATTTTCTCCCAGAAGTGCCGCTACTCTTTGAAACACCTCCATTTCCTCCCAAATCTACTCCATGACACACCTCAGGATGACACTTACTCCCCGATTTGGGGCATTTTCTCCCAGAAATACCACTTCTCTCCCAAAGGGATGGCCTTTTCCCTCTCTAGCATCTGTTTCCTCACCAATACCTGGCATTTTCTCCCAGAAACACCAGCTTTCTCACACATACATCACCTTCCCCCCCCCACATCAGACCTCTTCTCCCAGAAATACCAGGACTCTGCTGAATATTTCCCATTTCCTCCGGAACATACAGCATTACACTCCGCAAGAGGACAGTTTCTTTCAGAAATGTGGCATTTTATCGCAGATACACCATTTTTATGCCCAGTAGAGCTCCTTTTCTCCCAGAAATAGCACTGCTCTTAGGAAGAGCTCCCATTTTCTAACCAAAAGGCTGCTTTACACTCCTCAAGATCACACTTACCCCCATCAAGATGGCAGTGTCACAGAAATACCAGCTTCTGCCCCCAAAATGGGACTTTGGCTCTCCAAAACAAGACATTTTCTCCCAGAAATACCAGGACTCTTAGCAATACCTCACGTTTCATCTCAAGAATACTGCTTTCCACTCCTCAAGATCACACTGACTCCCATCACAATGGCCTTTTCTCCCACATACACCAGCTTTCTCCCAAATACACGACATTTTCTCCCACATACACCCGTTTTCTCCCAAAGATGGGACATATTCTCCCAGAAATGCCAGCTTATTCTTTAAAAAACGGCCTTTTTTTTCCCAAAATACCAGCTTTCTCACAAACACCTGTCATTTTCCAACCAAGTCTGCTACTATCTCCCAGAAACAGCCGGTTTCCGAGAAATACCTGACGTTTGCTCTCCCAAATACTACTCGACACTCCTCCAGAGGACATTGTCTCCCCTATTTACCACGTTTTCTCCCCAAGAGACCACTTGGCACACCAAAAAGACCGCCGTTGCTCTCCAGTACAAGATATTCTTTCCCACCGGTTCCCACTTTTCTCCCCCAGCTATGTCATTTCCTCCCAGAAATGCCACTTTCCCCTTGGAAATTTCACCTTCTCTTCCAAAAAGAGGAGATTTGCTCCCAGAAATACCCCTTCTCTTACAACTGCCACACGCTTTCTCCCCAAAAAGCCTCCATGACAATGCCAAATGGGACACTTGCAGCCAAGAAGAGGACACCTTCTCTCAGAAAGACCACTTTTCTCCCCAAGAGAGGAGATTTTCTCCCAATTGGATGACATTTGCTGTAAGAAAGACCTGTTTTCTTCCCTCAAGAGGACATTGTCTTTCCCACTGAGGACATTTTCTCCCAGAAGTGCCGCTACTCTGTGAAACACCTCCATTTCCTCCCAAATCTACTCCATGACACGCCTCAGGATGACACTTACTCCCCGATTTGGGGCATTTTCTCCCAGAAATACCACTTCTCTCCCAAAGGGATGGCCTTTTCCCTCTCTAGCATCTGTTTCCTCACCAATACCTGGCATTTTCTCCCAGAAACACCAGCTTTCTCACACATACATCACCTTCCCCCCCCCACATCAGACCTCTTCTCCCAGAAATACCAGGACTCTGCTGAATATTTCCCATTTCCTCCGGAACATACAGCATTACACTCCGCAAGAGGACAGTTTCTTTCAGAAATGTGGCATTTTATCGCAGATACACCATTTTTATGCCCAGTAGAGCTCCTTTTCTCCCAGAAATAGCACTGCTCTTAGGAAGAGCTCCCATTTTCTAACCAAAATTCTGCTTTACACTCCTCAAGATCACACTTACCCCCATCAAGATGGCAGTGTCACAGAAATACCAGCTTCTGCCCCCAAAATGGGACTTTGGCTCTCCAAAACAAGACATTTTCTCCCAGAAATACCAGGACTCTTAGCAATACCTCACGTTTCATCTCAAGAATACTGCTTTCCACTCCTCAAGATCACACTGACTCCCATCACAATGGCCTTTTCTCCCACATACACCAGCTTTCTCCCAAATACACAACATTTTCTCCCACATACACCCGTTTTCTCCCAAAGATGGGACATATTCTCCCAGAAATGCCAGCTTATTCTTTAAAAAACGGCCTTTTTTTTCCCAAAATACCAGCTTTCTCACAAACACCTGTCATTTTCCAACCAAGTCTGCTACTATCTCCCAGAAACAGCCGGTTTCCGAGAAATACCTGACGTTTGCTCTCCCAAATACTACTCGACACTCCTCCAGAGGACATTGTCTCCCCTATTTACCACGTTTTCTCCCCAAGAGACCACTTGGCACACCAAAAAGACCGCCATTGCTCTCCAGTACAAGATATTCTTTCCCACCGGTTCCCACTTTTCTCCCCCAGCTATGTCATTTCCTCCCAGAAATGCCACTTTCCCCTTGGAAATTTCACCTTCTCTTCCAAAAAGAGGAGATTTGCTCCCAGAAATACCCCTTCTCTTACAACTGCCACACGCTTTCTCCCCAAAAAGCCTCCATGACAATGCCAAATGGGACACTTGCAGCCAAGAAGAGGACACCTTCTCTCAGAAAGACCACTTTTCTCCCCAAGAGAGGAGATTTTCTCCCAATTGGATGACATTTGCTGTAAGAAAGACCTGTTTTCTTCCCTCAAGAGGACATTGTCTTTCCCACTGAGGACATTTTCTCCCAGAAGTGCCGCTACTCTTTGAAACACCTCCATTTCCTCCCAAATCTACTCCATGACACGCCTCAGGATGACACTTACTCCCCGATTTGGGGCATTTTCTCCCAGAAATACCACTTCTCTCCCAAAGGGATGGCCTTTTCCCTCTCTAGCATCTGTTTCCTCACCAATACCTGGCATTTTCTCCCAGAAACACCAGCTTTCTCACACATACATCACCTTCCCCCCCCCCACATCAGACCTCTTCTCCCAGAAATACCAGGACTCTGCTGAATATTTCCCATTTCCTCCGGAACATACAGCATTACACTCCGCAAGAGGACAGTTTCTTTCAGAAATGTGGCATTTTATCGCAGATACACCATTTTTATGCCCAGTAGAGCTCCTTTTCTCCCAGAAATAGCACTGCTCTTAGGAAGAGCTCCCATTTTCTAACCAAAAGGCTGCTTTACACTCCTCAAGATCACACTTACCCCCATCAAGATGGCAGTGTCACTGAAATACCAGCTTCTGCCCCCAAAATGGGACTTTGGCTCTCCAGAACAAGACATTTTCTCCCAGAAATACCAGGACTCTTAGAAATACCTCACATTTCATCTCAAGAATACTGCTTTCCACTCCTCAAGATCACACTGACTCCCATCACAATGGCTTTTTCTCCCACATACACCAGCTTTCTCCCAAATACACGACATTTTCTCCCACATACACCCGTCTTCTCCCAAAGATGGGACATATTCTCCCAGAAATGCCAGCTTATTCTTTAAAAAATGGCCTTTTTTTTCCCAAAATACCAGCTTTCTCACAAACACCTCTCATTTTCCAACCAAGTCTGCTACTATCTCCCAGAAACAGCCGGTTTCCGAGAAATACCTGACGTTTGCTCTCCCAAATACTACTCGACACTCCTCCAGAGGACATTGTCTCCCCTATTTACCACGTTTTCTCCCCAAGAGACCACTTGGCACACCAAAAAGACCGCCGTTGCTCTCCAGTACAAGATATTCTTTCCCACCGGTTCCCACTTTTCTCCCCCAGCTATGTCATTTCCTCCCAGAAATGCCACTTTCCCCTTGGAAATTTCACCTTCTCTTCCAAAAAGAGGAGATTTGCTCCCAGAAATACCCCTTCTCTTACAACTGCCACACGCTTTCTCCCCAAAAAGCCTCCATGACAATGCCAAATGGGACACTTGCAGCCAAGAAGAGGACACCTTCTCTCAGAAAGACCACTTTTCTCCCCAAGAGAGGAGATTTTCTCCCAATTGGATGACATTTGCTGTAAGAAAGACCTGTTTTCTTCCCTCAAGAGGACATTGTCTTTCCCACTGAGGACATTTTCTCCCAGAAGTGCCGCTACTCTTTGAAACACCTCCATTTCCTCCCAAATCTACTCCATGACACGCCTCAGGATGACACTTACTCCCCGATTTGGGGCATTTTCTCCCAGAAATACCACTTCTCTCCCAAAGGGATGGCCTTTTCCCTCTCTAGCATCTGTTTCCTCACCAATACCTGGCATTTTCTCCCAGAAACACCAGCTTTCTCACACATACATCACCTTCCCCCCCCCACATCAGACCTCTTCTCCCAGAAATACCAGGACTCTGCTGAATATTTCCCATTTCCTCCGGAACATACAGCATTACACTCCGCAAGAGGACAGTTTCTTTCAGAAAGGTGGCATTTTATCGCAGATACACCATTTTTATGCCCAGTAGAGCTCCTTTTCTCCCAGAAATAGCACTGCTCTTAGGAAGAGCTCCCATTTTCTAACCAAAAGGCTGCTTTACACTCCTCAAGATCACACTTACCCCCATCAAGATGGCAGTGTCACAGAAATACCAGCTTCTGCCCCCAAAATGGGACTTTGGCTCTCCAAAACAAGACATTTTCTCCCAGAAATAACAGGACTCTTAGAAATACCTCACGTTTCATCTCAAGAATACTGCTTTCCACTCCTCAAGATCACACTGACCCCCATCACAATGGCCTTTTCTCCCACATACACCAGCTTTCTCCCAAATACACGACATTTTCTCCCACATACACCCGTTTTCTCCCAAAGATGGGACATATTCTCCCAGAAATGCCAGCTTCTTCTTTAAAAAACGGCCTTTTTTTCCCCAAAATACCAGCTTTCTCACAAACACCTCTCATTTTCCAAGCAAGTCTGCTACTATCTCCCAGAAACAGCCGGTTTCCGAGAAATACCTGACGTTTGCTCTCCCAAATACCACTCGACACTCCTCCAGAGGACATTGTCTCCCCTATTTACCACGTTTTCTCCCCAAGAGACCACTTGGCACACCAAAAAGACCGCCGTTGCTCTCCAGTACAAGATATTCTTTCCCACCGCTTCCCACTTTTCTCCCCCAGCTATGTCATTTCCTCCCAGAAATGCCACTTTTCCCTTGGAAATTTCACCTTCTCTTCCAAAAAGAGGAGATTTGCTCCCAGAAATACCCCTTCTCTTACAACTGCCACACGCTTTCTCCCCAAAAAGCCTCCATGACAATGCCAAATGGGACACTTGCAGCCAAGAAGAGGACACCTTCTCTCAGAAAGACCACTTTTCTCCCCAAGAGAGGAGATTTTCTCCCAATTGGATGACATTTGCTGTAAGAAAGACCTGTTTTCTTCCCTCAAGAGGACATTGTCTTTCCCACTGAGGACATTTTCTCCCAGAAGTGCCGCTACTCTGTGAAACACCTCCATTTCCTCCCAAATCTACTCCATGACACGCCTCAGGATGACACTTACTCCCCGATTTGGGGCATTTTCTCCCAGAAATACCACTTCTCTCCCAAAGGGATGGCCTTTTCCCTCTCTAGCATCTGTTTCCTCACCAATACCTGGCATTTTCTCCCAGAAACACCAGCTTTCTCACACATACATCACCTTCCCCCCCCCCACATCAGACCTCTTCTCCCAGAAATACCAGGACTCTGCTGAATATTTCCCATTTCCTCCGGAACATACAGCATTACACTCCGCAAGAGGACAGTTTCTTTCAGAAATGTGGCATTTTATCGCAGATACACCATTTTTATGCCCAGTAGAGCTCCTTTTCTCCCAGAAATAGCACTGCTCTTAGGAAGAGCTCCCATTTTCTAACCAAAAGGCTGCTTTACACTCCTCAAGATCACACTTACCCCCATCAAGATGGCAGTGTCACAGAAATACCAGCTTCTGCCCCCAAAATGGGATTTTGGCTCTCCAGAACAAGACATTTTCTCCCAGAAACACCAGGACTCTTAGAAATACCTCACGTTTCATCTCAAGAATACTGCTTTCCACTCCTCAAGATCACACTGACTCCCATCACAATGGCCTTTTCTCCCACATACACCAGCTTTCTCCCAAATACACAACATTTTCTCCCACATACACCCGTTTTCTCCCAAAGATGGGACATATTCTCCCAGAAATGCCAGCTTCTTCTTTAAAAAACGGCCTTTTTTTTCCCAAAATACCAGCTTTCTCACAAACACCTCTCATTTTCCAACCAAGTCTGCTACTATCTCCCAGAAACAGCCGGTTTCCGAGAAATACCTGACGTTTGCTCTCCCAAATACCACTCGACACTCCTCCAGAGGACATTGTCTCCCCTATTTACCACGTTTTCTCCCCAAGAGACCACTTGGCACACCAAAAAGACCGCCGTTGCTCTCCAGTACAAGATATTCTTTCCCACCGGTTCCCACTTTTCTCCCCCAGCTATGTCATTTCCTCCCAGAAATGCCACTTTCCCCTTGGAAATTTCACCTTCTCTTCCAAAAAGAGGAGATTTGCTCCCAGAAATACCCCTTCTCTTACAACTGCCACACGCTTTCTCCCCAAAAAGCCTCCATGACAATGCCAAATGGGACACTTGCAGCCAAGAAGAGGACACCTTCTCTCAGAAAGACCACTTTTCTCCCCAAGAGAGGAGATTTTCTCCCAATTGGATGACATTTGCTGTAAGAAAGACCTGTTTTCTTCCCTCAAGAGGACATTGTCTTTCCCAATGAGGACATTTTCTCCCAGAAGTGCCGCTACTCTGTGAAACACCTCCATTTCCTCCCAAATCTACTCCATGACACGCCTCAGGATGACACTTACTCCCCGATTTGGGGCATTTTCTCCCAGAAATACCACTTCTCTCCCAAAGGGATGGCCTTTTCCCTCTCTAGCATCTGTTTCCTCACCAATACCTGGCATTTTCTCCCAGAAACACCAGCTTTCTCACACATACATCACCTTCCCCCCCCCACATCAGACCTCTTCTCCCAGAAATACCAGGACTCTGCTGAATATTTCCCATTTCCTCCGGAACATACAGCATTACACTCCGCAAGAGGACAGTTTCTTTCAGAAATGTGGCATTTTATCGCAGATACACCATTTTTATGCCCAGTAGAGCTCCTTTTCTCCCAGAAATAGCACTGCTCTTAGGAAGAGCTCCCATTTTCTAACCAAAAGGCTGCTTTACACTCCTCAAGATCACACTTACCCCCATCAAGATGGCAGTGTCACAGAAATACCAGCTTCTGCCCCCAAAATGGGACTTTGGCTCTCCAGAACAAGACATTTTCTCCCAGAAATACCAGGACTCTTAGCAATACCTCACGTTTCATCTCAAGAATACTGCTTTCCACTCCTCAAGATCACACTGACTCCCATCACAATGGCCTTTTCTCCCACATACACCAGCTTTCTCCCAAATACACGACATTTTCTCCCACATACACCCGTTTTCTCCCAAAGATGGGACATATTCTCCCAGAAATGCCAGCTTCTTCTTTAAAAAACGGCCTTTTTTTTCCCCAAAATACCAGCTTTCTCACAAACACCTGTCATTTTCCAACCAAGTCTGCTACTATCTCCCAGAAACAGCCGGTTTCCGAGAAATACCTGACGTTTGCTCTCCCAAATACTACTCGACACTCCTCCAGAGGACATTGTCTCCCCTATTTACCACGTTTTCTCCCCAAGAGACCACTTGGCACACCAAAAAGACCGCCGTTGCTCTCCAGTACAAGATATTCTTTCCCACCGGTTCCCACTTTTCTCCCCCAGCTATGTCATTTCCTCCCAGAAATGCCACTTTCCCCTTGGAAATTTCACCTTCTCTTCCAAAAAGAGGAGATTTGCTCCCAGAAATACCCCTTCTCTTACAACTGCCACACGCTTTCTCCCCAAAAAGCCTCCATGACAATGCCAAATGGGACACTTGCAGCCAAGAAGAGGACACCTTCTCTCAGAAAGACCACTTTTCTCCCCAAGAGAGGAGATTTTCTCCCAATTGGATGACATTTGCTGTAAGAAAGACCTGTTTTCTTCCCTCAAGAGGACATTGTCTTTCCCAATGAGGACATTTTCTCCCAGAAGTGCCGCTACTCTGTGAAACACCTCCATTTCCTCCCAAATCTACTCCATGACACGCCTCAGGATGACACTTACTCCCCGATTTGGGGCATTTTCTCCCAGAAATACCACTTCTCTCCCAAAGGGATGGCCTTTTCCCTCTCTAGCATCTGTTTCCTCACCAATACCTGGCATTTTCTCCCAGAAACACCAGCTTTCTCACACATACATCACCTTCCCCCCCCCACATCAGACCTCTTCTCCCAGAAATACCAGGACTCTGCTGAATATTTCCCATTTCCTCCGGAACATACAGCATTACACTCCGCAAGAGGACAGTTTCTTTCAGAAATGTGGCATTTTATCGCAGATACACCATTTTTATGCCCAGTAGAGCTCCTTTTCTCCCAGAAATAGCACTGCTCTTAGGAAGAGCTCCCATTTTCTAACCAAAATTCTGCTTTACACTCCTCAAGATCACACTTACCCCCATCAAGATGGCAGTGTCACAGAAATACCAGCTTCTGCCCCCAAAATGGGACTTTGGCTCTCCAAAACAAGACATTTTCTCCCAGAAATACCAGGACTCTTAGCAATACCTCACGTTTCATCTCAAGAATACTGCTTTCCACTCCTCAAGATCACACTGACTCCCATCACAATGGCCTTTTCTCCCACATACACCAGCTTTCTCCCAAATACACGACATTTTCTCCCACATACACCCGTTTTCTCCCAAAGATGGGACATATTCTCCCAGAAATGCCAGCTTATTCTTTAAAAAACGGCCTTTTTTTTCCCAAAATACCAGCTTTCTCACAAACACCTGTCATTTTCCAACCAAGTCTGCTACTATCTCCCAGAAACAGCCGGTTTCCGAGAAATACCTGACGTTTGCTCTCCCAAATACCACTCGACACTCCTCCAGAGGACATTGTCTCCCCTATTTACCACGTTTTCTCCCCAAGAGACCACTTGGCACACCAAAAAGACCGCCGTTGCTCTCCAGTACAAGATATTCTTTCCCACCGGTTCCCACTTTTCTCCCCCAGCTATGTCATTTCCTCCCAGAAATGCCACTTTTCCCTTGGAAATTTCACCTTCTCTTCCAAAAAGAGGAGATTTGCTCCCAGAAATACCCCTTCTCTTACAACTGCCACACGCTTTCTCCCCAAAAAGCCTCCATGACAATGCCAAATGGGACACTTGCAGCCAAGAAGAGGACACCTTCTCTCAGAAAGACCACTTTTCTCCCCAAGAGAGGAGATTTTCTCCCAATTGGATGACATTTGCTGTAAGAAAGACCTGTTTTCTTCCCTCAAGAGGACATTGTCTTTCCCACTGAGGACATTTTCTCCCAGAAGTGCCGCTACTCTTTGAAACACCTCCATTTCCTCCCAAATCTACTCCATGACACGCCTCAGGATGACACTTACTCCCCGATTTGGGGCATTTTCTCCCAGAAATACCACTTCTCTCCCAAAGGGATGGCCTTTTCCCTCTCTAGCATCTGTTTCCTCACCAATACCTGGCATTTTCTCCCAGAAACACCAGCTTTCTCACACATACATCACCTTCCCCCCCCCACATCAGACCTCTTCTCCCAGAAATACCAGGACTCTGCTGAATATTTCCCATTTCCTCCGGAACATACAGCATTACACTCCGCAAGAGGACAGTTTCTTTCAGAAATGTGGCATTTTATCGCAGATACACCACTTTTATGCCCAGTAGAGCTCCTTTTCTCCCAGAAATAGCACTGCTCTTAGGAAGAGCTCCCATTTTCTAACCAAAAGGCTGCTTTACACTCCTCAAGATCACACTTACCCCCATCAAGATGGCAGTGTCACAGAAATACCAGCTTCTGCCCCCAAAATGGGACTTTGGCTCTCCAAAACAAGACATTTTCTCCCAGAAATACCAGGACTCTTAGCAATACCTCACGTTTCATCTCGAGAATACTGCTTTCCACTCCTCAAGATCACACTGACTCCCACCACAATGGCCTTTTCTCCCACATACACCAGCTTTCTCCCAAATACACAACATTTTCTCCCACATACACCCGTTTTCTCCCAAAGATGGGACATATTCTCCCAGAAATGCCAGCTTATTCTTTAAAAAACGGCCTTTTTTTTCCCAAAATACCAGCTTTCTCACAAACACCTGTCATTTTCCAACCAAGTCTGCTACTATCTCCCAGAAACAGCCGGTTTCCGAGAAATACCTGACGTTTGCTCTCCCAAATACCACTCGACACTCCTCCAGAGGACATTGTCTCCCCTATTTACCACGTTTTCTCCCCAAGAGACCACTTGGCACACCAAAAAGACCGCCGTTGCTCTCCAGTACAAGATATTCTTTCCCACCGGTTCCCACTTTTCTCCCCCAGCTATGTCATTTCCTCCCAGAAATGCCACTTTCCCCTTGGAAATTTCACCTTCTCTTCCAAAAAGAGGAGATTTGCTCCCAGAAATACCCCTTCTCTTACAACTGCCACACGCTTTCTCCCCAAAAAGCCTCCATGACAATGCCAAATGGGACACTTGCAGCCAAGAAGAGGACACCTTCTCTCAGAAAGACCACTTTTCTCCCCAAGAGAGGAGATTTTCTCCCAATTGGATGACATTTGCTGTAAGAAAGACCTGTTTTCTTCCCTCAAGAGGACATTGTCTTTCCCACTGAGGACATTTTCTCCCAGAAGTGCCGCTACTCTTTGAAACACCTCCATTTCCTCCCAAATCTACTCCATGACACACCTCAGGATGACACTTACTCCCCGATTTGGGGCATTTTCTCCCAGAAATACCACTTCTCTCCCAAAGGGATGGCCTTTTCCCTCTCTAGCATCTGTTTCCTCACCAATACCTGGCATTTTCTCCCAGAAACACCAGCTTTCTCACACATACATCACCTTCCCCCCCCCCCACATCAGACCTCTTCTCCCAGAAATACCAGGACTCTGCTGAATATTTCCCATTTCCTCCGGAACATACAGCATTACACTCCGCAAGAGGACAGTTTCTTTCAGAAATGTGGCATTTTATCGCAGATACACCATTTTTATGCCCAGTAGAGCTCCTTTTCTCCCAGAAATAGCACTGCTCTTAGGAAGAGCTCCCATTTTCTAACCAAAAGGCTGCTTTACACTCCTCAAGATCACACTTACCCCCATCAAGATGGCAGTGTCACAGAAATACCAGCTTCTGCCCCCAAAATGGGACTTTGGCTCTCCAAAACAAGACATTTTCTCCCAGAAATACCAGGACTCTTAGCAATACCTCACGTTTCATCTCAAGAATACTGCTTTCCACTCCTCAAGATCACACTGACTCCCATCACAATGGCCTTTTCTCCCACATACACCAGCTTTCTCCCAAATACACGACATTTTCTCCCACATACACCCGTTTTCTCCCAAAGATGGGACATATTCTCCCAGAAATGCCAGCTTATTCTTTAAAAAACGGCCTTTTTTTTCCCAAAATACCAGCTTTCTCACAAACACCTGTCATTTTCCAACCAAGTCTGCTACTATCTCCCAGAAACAGCCGGTTTCCGAGAAATACCTGACGTTTGCTCTCCCAAATACTACTCGACACTCCTCCAGAGGACATTGTCTCCCCTATTTACCACGTTTTCTCCCCAAGAGACCACTTGGCACACCAAAAAGACCGCCGTTGCTCTCCAGTACAAGATATTCTTTCCCACCGGTTCCCACTTTTCTCCCCCAGCTATGTCATTTCCTCCCAGAAATGCCACTTTCCCCTTGGAAATTTCACCTTCTCTTCCAAAAAGAGGAGATTTGCTCCCAGAAATACCCCTTCTCTTACAACTGCCACACGCTTTCTCCCCAAAAAGCCTCCATGACAATGCCAAATGGGACACTTGCAGCCAAGAAGAGGACACCTTCTCTCAGAAAGACCACTTTTCTCCCCAAGAGAGGAGATTTTCTCCCAATTGGATGACATTTGCTGTAAGAAAGACCTGTTTTCTTCCCTCAAGAGGACATTGTCTTTCCCACTGAGGACATTTTCTCCCAGAAGTGCCGCTACTCTGTGAAACACCTCCATTTCCTCCCAAATCTACTCCATGACACGCCTCAGGATGACACTTACTCCCCGATTTGGGGCATTTTCTCCCAGAAATACCACTTCTCTCCCAAAGGGATGGCCTTTTCCCTCTCTAGCATCTGTTTCCTCACCAATACCTGGCATTTTCTCCCAGAAACACCAGCTTTCTCACACATACATCACCTTCCCCCCCCCACATCAGACCTCTTCTCCCAGAAATACCAGGACTCTGCTGAATATTTCCCATTTCCTCCGGAACATACAGCATTACACTCCGCAAGAGGACAGTTTCTTTCAGAAATGTGGCATTTTATCGCAGATACACCATTTTTATGCCCAGTAGAGCTCCTTTTCTCCCAGAAATAGCACTGCTCTTAGGAAGAGCTCCCATTTTCTAACCAAAATTCTGCTTTACACTCCTCAAGATCACACTTACCCCCATCAAGATGGCAGTGTCACAGAAATACCAGCTTCTGCCCCCAAAATGGGACTTTGGCTCTCCAAAACAAGACATTTTCTCCCAGAAATACCAGGACTCTTAGCAATACCTCACGTTTCATCTCAAGAATACTGCTTTCCACTCCTCAAGATCACACTGACTCCCATCACAATGGCCTTTTCTCCCACATACACCAGCTTTCTCCCAAATACACAACATTTTCTCCCACATACACCCGTTTTCTCCCAAAGATGGGACATATTCTCCCAGAAATGCCAGCTTATTCTTTAAAAAACGGCCTTTTTTTTCCCAAAATACCAGCTTTCTCACAAACACCTGTCATTTTCCAACCAAGTCTGCTACTATCTCCCAGAAACAGCCGGTTTCCGAGAAATACCTGACGTTTGCTTTCCCAAATACTACTCGACACTCCTCCAGAGGACATTGTCTCCCCTATTTACCACGTTTTCTCCCCAAGAGACCACTTGGCACACCAAAAAGACCGCCATTGCTCTCCAGTACAAGATATTCTTTCCCACCGGTTCCCACTTTTCTCCCCCAGCTATGTCATTTCCTCCCAGAAATGCCACTTTCCCCTTGGAAATTTCACCTTCTCTTCCAAAAAGAGGAGATTTGCTCCCAGAAATACCCCTTCTCTTACAACTGCCACACGCTTTCTCCCCAAAAAGCCTCCATGACAATGCCAAATGGGACACTTGCAGCCAAGAAGAGGACACCTTCTCTCAGAAAGACCACTTTTCTCCCCAAGAGAGGAGATTTTCTCCCAATTGGATGACATTTGCTGTAAGAAAGACCTGTTTTCTTCCCTCAAGAGGACATTGTCTTTCCCACTGAGGACATTTTCTCCCAGAAGTGCCGCTACTCTTTGAAACACCTCCATTTCCTCCCAAATCTACTCCATGACACGCCTCAGGATGACACTTACTCCCCGATTTGGGGCATTTTCTCCCAGAAATACCACTTCTCTCCCAAAGGGATGGCCTTTTCCCTCTCTAGCATCTGTTTCCTCACCAATACCTGGCATTTTCTCCCAGAAACACCAGCTTTCTCACACATACATCACCTTCCCCCCCCCACATCAGACCTCTTCTCCCAGAAATACCAGGACTCTGCTGAATATTTCCCATTTCCTCCGGAACATACAGCATTACACTCCGCAAGAGGACAGTTTCTTTCAGAAATGTGGCATTTTATCGCAGATACACCATTTTTATGCCCAGTAGAGCTCCTTTTCTCCCAGAAATAGCACTGCTCTTAGGAAGAGCTCCCATTTTCTAACCAAAATGCTGCTTTACACTCCTCAAGATCACACTTACCCCCATCAAGATGGCAGTGTCGCAGAAATACCAGCTTCTGCCCCCAAAATGGGACTTTGGCTCTCCAAAACAAGACATTTTCTCCCAGAAATACCAGGACTCTTAGAAATACCTCACGTTTCATCTCGAGAATACTGCTTTCCACTCCTCAAGATCACACTGACTCCCATCACAATGGCCTTTTCTCCCACATACACCAGCTTTCTCCCAAATACACAACATTTTCTTTCACATACACCCGTTTTCTCCCAAAGATGGGACATATTCTCCCAGAAATGCCAGCTTATTCTTTAAAAAACGGCCTTTTTTTTCCCAAAATACCAGCTTTCTCACAAACACCTGTCATTTTCCAACCAAGTCTGCTACTATCTCCCAGAAACAGCCGGTTTCCGAGAAATACCTGACGTTTGCTCTCCCAAATACTACTCGACACTCCTCCAGAGGACATTGTCTCCCCTATTTACCATGTTTTCTCCCCAAGAGACCACTTGGCACACC
This sequence comes from Phasianus colchicus, assembly GCF_987193195.1. Lineage (NCBI taxonomy): Eukaryota > Metazoa > Chordata > Aves > Galliformes > Phasianidae > Phasianus > Phasianus colchicus. The sequence goes on from NC_143449.1 coordinate 568,774, forward strand.
AAAAAGACCACCGTTGCTCTCCAGTACAAGATATTCTTTCCCACCGGTTCCCACTTTTCTCCCCCAGCTATGTCATTTCCTCCCAGAAATGCCACTTTCCCCTTGGAAATTTCACCTTCTCTTCCAAATAGAGGAGATTTGCTCCCAGAAATACCCCTTCTCTTACAACTGCCACACGCTTTCTCCCCAAAAAGCCTCCATGACAATGCCAAATGGGACACTTGCAGCCAAGAAGAGGACACCTTCTCTCAGAAAGACCACTTTTCTCCCCAAGAGAGGAGATTTTCTCCCAATTGGATGACATTTGCTGTAAGAAAGACCTGTTTTCTTCCCTCAAGAGGACATTGTCTTTCCCACTGAGGACATTTTCTCCCAGAAGTGCCGCTACTCTTTGAAACACCTCCATTTCCTCCCAAATCTACTCCATGACACGCCTCAGGATGACACTTACTCCCCGATTTGGGGCATTTTCTCCCAGAAATACCACTTCTCTCCCAAAGGGATGGCCTTTTCCCTCTCTAGCATCTGTTTCCTCACCAATACCTGGCATTTTCTCCCAGAAACACCAGCTTTCTCACACATACATCACCTTCCCCCCCCCACATCAGACCTCTTCTCCCAGAAATACCAGGACTCTGCTGAATATTTCCCATTTCCTCCGGAACATACAGCATTACACTCCGCAAGAGGACAGTTTCTTTCAGAAATGTGGCATTTTATCGCAGATACACCATTTTTATGCCCAGTAGAGCTCCTTTTCTCCCAGAAATAGCACTGCTCTTAGGAAGAGCTCCCATTTTCTAACCAAAATTCTGCTTTACACTCCTCAAGATCACACTTACCCCCATCAAGATGGCAGTGTCACAGAAATACCAGCTTCTGCCCCCAAAATGGGACTTTGGCTCTCCAAAACAAGACATTTTCTCCCAGAAATACCAGGACTCTTAGAAATACCTCACGTTTCATCTCAAGAATACTGCTTTCCACTCCTCAAGATCACACTGACTCCCATCACAATGGCCTTTTCTCCCACATACACCAGCTTTCTCCCAAATACACGACATTTTCTCCCACATACACCCGTTTTCTCCCAAAGATGGGACATATTCTCCCAGAAATGCCAGCTTATTCTTTAAAAAACGGCCTTTTTTTTCCCAAAATACCAGCTTTCTCACAAACACCTCTCATTTTCCAACCAAGTCTGCTACTATCTCCCAGAAACAGCCGGTTTCCGAGAAATACCTGACGTTACTAGCAGGACTCATTGACAGGTCTTTAAACTAGGTATGAAGGGGGAAGGGAGCAAAATCAGGGATGTTGATCTTGAGCGAGTCGTTCCAGGGCTCGTACCGAACCTGCTGGGCGACGACAGTCAAGTACGAAGGGATGGACTGGGGCAGGGGGGTGTTGGGGATGCTGCTGTTCTAGGGGAACCTAGACCATCTATAAAGGCGGTGCGACGGAAAGCCGAGCTGAAGTGCCTTTATACTAATGCACGCAGCCTGGGAAACAAGCAGGATGAGTTGGAAACCGTGATGTGCTTAGAAAATTACGACCTTGTTGCTATCACGGAAACGTGGTGGGATGATTCCCATAACTGGAATACCACCATTGAGGGCTATCGGCTCTTTAGAAGAGATAGGCTAGGTAGGAAGGGTGGGGGAGTAGCCCTCTATGTCAAAGAGTGGATAGACTGTGAGGAGCTTCCTCTGAGAAACAGTCATGATCAGGTTGAGAGCCTGTGGGTTAGAATTAGGAATGGGTCTAACAAAGGCCAGCTGGTGATAGGAGTATACTATAGGCCACCTGATCAAGGGGAGACTGTTGACGAGGCTTTCTTGCTTCAGATGCGGGAGGCTTCGTGCTCACGGGCTCTTGTCCTGATGGGGGACTTCAACCATCCGGATATCTCCTGGATAGATCACACGGCGAGTTGCAAGAGGTCCAGGAGGCTCTTGGAATGTGTTGATGATAACTTTCTGGTCCAGGTGTTGGACAGACCGACCAGAGGTGAAGCGCTGCTGGACCTGCTGCTCACCAATGTGGAGGAAATAATTAATGGTGTTAAGGTCGGAGGCAGCCTGGGTTGCAGTGACCACGCTCTGATCGAGTTTGTGATCTCGAGAACTGTGGGCCTGGTGAAGAGTGGCATCAGGACCCTGAACTTTGGGAGAGCAAACTTTAAGCTGTTCAATGGACTGTTGGCCGAGATCCCCTGGGATGCTCTCTTTAAAAACAAAAATGCTGAAGAGAGCTGGTTACTCTTCAAGGATGCCTTCCTAAGAGCGCAAGAACTCTCTGTCCCACTGAACAAGAAAGCGGGCAGAGGAGGGAGGATGCCAGCGTGGCTCAGTAAGGACCTGCTGAGAGAGCTGAGGGCAAAGAGAGGTGTGTACAAACTCTGGAAACAAGGGCATGCCACCTGGGAAGAATACAGGGATGTCGTCCGGACTTGCAGATGTGGGATCAGGAAAGCCAAGGCGCAGGTGGAACTGAACTTGGCGAGGGACGTGAAAAACAACAGGAAGACTTTCTATAGGTACATTAGCCAGAAGAGACAGGCCAAAGCGAGTGTACCTCCTTTGGTAAACGTAAAAGGAGAACTGGTTTCAACGGACGAAGAGAAGGCCGAGGTACTGAATGAGTTCTTTGCCTCGGTCTTCACTGGCAGCCAGGACTCCAGTACTCCTTCCGTCCCTGAGCCCTGCATCCCTACACCTCTGGGTGGGGACTGGGGTGGTAAATCCCCCCCTGCTGTGAGGACAGAGCAGGTCCGAGACCGCCTCATGAGACTGAATGTGTACAAGTCTATGGGGCCGGATGGCATGCATCCCAGGGTTCTGAAGGAGCTGGCTGAGGTGGTTGCCGAGCCGCTCTCCATCATATTTGAGAAGTCGTGGCTGTCTGGTGTGGTCCCGGATGACTGGAGGAAGGGTCACGTCACTCCCATTTACAAGAAAGGGAGCAAGGAGGACCCTGGGAACTACAGGCCGGTGAGTCTCACCTCTGTGCCTGGGAAGATCATGGAACAGATCATCCTGGATGACATGCTTGATCACATGAGGAAAGGGCGTGTGATCCGTGACAGCCAGCACGGCTTCACCAGAGGAAGGTCATGCTTGACCAATCTGGTGGCCTTTTATGATGGAGTGACGGCATCGGTGGACAAGGGAAAGGCGACCGATGTCATTTACCTGGACTTGAGCAAGGCCTTTGACATGGTCCCCCACCACATCCTTCTCTCCAAACTGGAGGGATGTGGATTTGATGGGTGGACCACTCAATGGATAAGAAACTGGTTGAAAGGCCGCAGACAGAGGGTGATCATCAATGGCTCTATGTCCAGGTGGAGGCTGGTAACGAGCGGCGTCCCCCAGGGATCTGTCTTGGGACCGGTGCTCTTTAACATCTTTATCAATGACATTGATGACGGAATTGAGTGCACCCTCAGCAAGTTTGCTGACGACACCAAGCTGAGTGGTGTGGTTGACACAGTTGAAGGACGGGATGCCATTCAGAGGGACCTCGAGAGGCTAGGAAAGTGGGCCCGGGTGAACCTGATGAGGTTCAACACTGCAAAGTGCAGAGTTTTGCACTTGGGCCGGAGGAATCCCAGGCATCCCTACAGACTGGAAGGAGAGGTCCTTGAGAGCAGCCCTGTGGAGAAGGACCTGGGGGTCTTGGTAGACGAAAAACTTAACATGAGCCAGCAGTGTGCCCTTGCGGCTCGGAAGGCAAATGGGATCCTGGGCTCCATCAGAAGAGGGGTGGCCAGCAGGGACAGAGAGGTGATTGTTCCCCTCTACTCTGCTCTTGTGAGGCCCCATCTGGAATACTGCGTCCAGGTCTGGAGCCCCCAGTACAAGAAAGACAGGGAGCTGTTGGAGAGGGTCCAGAGGAGGGCCACAAAGATGATCAGGGGACTGGAGCACCTCCCCTATGAGGACAGGCTGAGGGAGCTGGGCTTGTTCAGCCTGGAGAAAAGAAGGCTGCGGGGTGACCTCATTGCAGCCTTTCAGTACATAAAGGGAGCCTACAAAGAGGAGGGGAATCAACTCTTTGAAAGGGTGAGTGACAGCAGGACAAGGGGAAATGGTTTTAAGCTGAGGGAAGGGAGATATAGGTTGGATGTCAGGGGGAAATTCTTTACGGAGAGAGTGGTGAGGTACTGGAACAGGCTGCCCAGGGAGGTTGTGGATGCCCCGTCCCTGGAGGTGTTCAAAGCCAGATTGGATGGGGCCCTGGGCAGTCTGGTCTAGCATTAGGTGGAATGGTGGTGGCCCTGCATGTGGCAGGGGGGTTGGAGATTCATGATCCTTGAGGTCCCTTCCAACCCTGGCAATTCTGTGATTCTGTGATTTGCTCTCCCAAATACTACTCGACACTCCTCCAGAGGACATTGTCTCCCCTATTTACCACGTTTTCTCCCCAAGAGACCACTTGGCACACCAAAAAGACCGCCGTTGCTCTCCAGTACAAGATATTCTTTCCCACCGGTTCCCACTTTTCTCCCCCAGCTATGTCATTTCCTCCCAGAAATGCCACTTTCCCCTTGGAAATTTCACCTTCTCTTCCAAAAAGAGGAGATTTGCTCCCAGAAATACCCCTTCTCTTACAACTGCCACACGCTTTCTCCCCAAAAAGCCTCCATGACAATGCCAAATGGGACACTTGCAGCCAAGAAGAGGACACCTTCTCTCAGAAAGACCACTTTTCTCCCCAAGAGAGGAGATTTTCTCCCAATTGGATGACATTTGCTGTAAGAAAGACCTGTTTTCTTCCCTCAAGAGGACATTGTCTTTCCCACTGAGGACATTTTCTCCCAGAAGTGCCGCTACTCTGTGAAACACCTCCATTTCCTCCCAAATCTACTCCATGACACGCCTCAGGATGACACTTACTCCCCGATTTGGGGCATTTTCTCCCAGAAATACCACTTCTCTCCCAAAGGGATGGCCTTTTCCCTCTCTAGCATCTGTTTCCTCACCAATACCTGGCATTTTCTCCCAGAAACACCAGCTTTCTCACACATACATCACCTTCCCCCCCCCCACATCAGACCTCTTCTCCCAGAAATACCAGGACTCTGCTGAATATTTCCCATTTCCTCCGGAACATACAGCATTACACTCCGCAAGAGGACAGTTTCTTTCAGAAATGTGGCATTTTATCGCAGATACACCATTTTTATGCCCAGTAGAGCTCCTTTTCTCCCAGAAATAGCACTGCTCTTAGGAAGAGCTCCCATTTTCTAACCAAAAGGCTGCTTTACACTCCTCAAGATCACACTTACCCCCATCAAGATGGCAGTGTCACAGAAATACCAGCTTCTGCCCCCAAAATGGGACTTTGGCTCTCCAGAACAAGACATTTTCTCCCAGAAATACCAGGACTCTTAGAAATACCTCACATTTCATCTCAAGAATACTGCTTTCCACTCCTCAAGATCACACTGACTCCCATCACAATGGCTTTTTCTCCCACATACACCAGCTTTCTCCCAAATACACGACATTTTCTCCCACATACACCCGTCTTCTCCCAAAGATGGGACATATTCTCCCAGAAATGCCAGCTTATTCTTTAAAAAATGGCCTTTTTTTTCCCAAAATACCAGCTTTCTCACAAACACCTCTCATTTTCCAACCAAGTCTGCTACTATCTCCCAGAAACAGCCGGTTTCCGAGAAATACCTGACGTTTGCTCTCCCAAATACTACTCGACACTCCTCCAGAGGACATTGTCTCCCCTATTTACCACGTTTTCTCCCCAAGAGACCACTTGGCACACCAAAAAGACCGCCGTTGCTCTCCAGTACAAGATATTCTTTCCCACCGGTTCCCACTTTTCTCCCCCAGCTATGTCATTTCCTCCCAGAAATGCCACTTTCCCCTTGGAAATTTCACCTTCTCTTCCAAAAAGAGGAGATTTGCTCCCAGAAATACCCCTTCTCTTACAACTGCCACACGCTTTCTCCCCAAAAAGCCTCCATGACAATGCCAAATGGGACACTTGCAGCCAAGAAGAGGACACCTTCTCTCAGAAAGACCACTTTTCTCCCCAAGAGAGGAGATTTTCTCCCAATTGGATGACATTTGCTGTAAGAAAGACCTGTTTTCTTCCCTCAAGAGGACATTGTCTTTCCCACTGAGGACATTTTCTCCCAGAAGTGCCGCTACTCTTTGAAACACCTCCATTTCCTCCCAAATCTACTCCATGACACGCCTCAGGATGACACTTACTCCCCGATTTGGGGCATTTTCTCCCAGAAATACCACTTCTCTCCCAAAGGGATGGCCTTTTCCCTCTCTAGCATCTGTTTCCTCACCAATACCTGGCATTTTCTCCCAGAAACACCAGCTTTCTCACACATACATCACCTTCCCCCCCCCACATCAGACCTCTTCTCCCAGAAATACCAGGACTCTGCTGAATATTTCCCATTTCCTCCGGAACATACAGCATTACACTCCGCAAGAGGACAGTTTCTTTCAGAAATGTGGCATTTTATCGCAGATACACCATTTTTATGCCCAGTAGAGCTCCTTTTCTCCCAGAAATAGCACTGCTCTTAGGAAGAGCTCCCATTTTCTAACCAAAATGCTGCTTTACACTCCTCAAGATCACACTTACCCCCATCAAGATGGCAGTGTCACTGAAATACCAGCTTCTGCCCCCAAAATGGGACTTTGGCTCTCCAAAACAAGACATTTTCTCCCAGAAATACCAGGACTCTTAGAAATACCTCACGTTTCATCTCGAGAATACTGCTTTCCACTCCTCAAGATCACACTGACTCCCATCACAATGGCCTTTTCTCCCACATACACCAGCTTTCTCCCAAATACACAACATTTTCTTTCACATACACCCGTTTTCTCCCAAAGATGGGACATATTCTCCCAGAAATGCCAGCTTATTCTTTAAAAAACGGCCTTTTTTTTCCCAAAATACCAGCTTTCTCACAAACACCTCTCATTTTCCAACCAAGTCTGCTACTATCTCCCAGAAACAGCCGGTTTCCGAGAAATACCTGACGTTTGCTCTCCCAAATACTACTCGACACTCCTCCAGAGGACATTGTCTCCCCTATTTACCACGTTTTCTCCCCAAGAGACCACTTGGCACACCAAAAAGACCGCCGTTGCTCTCCAGTACAAGATATTCTTTCCCACCGGTTCCCACTTTTCTCCCCCAGCTATGTCATTTCCTCCCAGAAATGCCACTTTCCCCTTGGAAATTTCACCTTCTCTTCCAAAAAGAGGAGATTTGCTCCCAGAAATACCCCTTCTCTTACAACTGCCACACGCTTTCTCCCCAAAAAGCCTCCATGACAATGCCAAATGGGACACTTGCAGCCAAGAAGAGGACACCTTCTCTCAGAAAGACCACTTTTCTCCCCAAGAGAGGAGATTTTCTCCCAATTGGATGACATTTGCTGTAAGAAAGACCTGTTTTCTTCCCTCAAGAGGACATTGTCTTTCCCACTGAGGACATTTTCTCCCAGAAGTGCCGCTACTCTTTGAAACACCTCCATTTCCTCCCAAATCTACTCCATGACACGCCTCAGGATGACACTTACTCCCCGATTTGGGGCATTTTCTCCCAGAAATACCACTTCTCTCCCAAAGGGATGGCCTTTTCCCTCTCTAGCATCTGTTTCCTCACCAATACCTGGCATTTTCTCCCAGAAACACCAGCTTTCTCACACATACATCACCTTCCCCCCCCCACATCAGACCTCTTCTCCCAGAAATACCAGGACTCTGCTGAATATTTCCCATTTCCTCCGGAACATACAGCATTACACTCCGCAAGAGGACAGTTTCTTTCAGAAATGTGGCATTTTATCGCAGATACACCATTTTTATGCCCAGTAGAGCTCCTTTTCTCCCAGAAATAGCACTGCTCTTAGGAAGAGCTCCCATTTTCTAACCAAAAGGCTGCTTTACACTCCTCAAGATCACACTTACCCCCATCAAGATGGCAGTGTCACAGAAATACCAGCTTCTGCCCCCAAAATGGGACTTTGGCTCTCCAAAACAAGACATTTTCTCCCAGAAATACCAGGACTCTTAGAAATACCTCACGTTTCATCTCAAGAATACTGCTTTCCACTCCTCAAGATCACACTGACTCCCATCACAATGGCCTTTTCTCCCACATACACCAGCTTTCTCCCAAATACACGACATTTTCTCCCACATACACCCGTTTTCTCCCAAAGATGGGACATATTCTCCCAGAAATGCCAGCTTATTCTTTAAAAAACGGCCTTTTTTTTCCCAAAATACCAGCTTTCTCACAAACACCTCTCATTTTCCAACCAAGTCTGCTACTATCTCCCAGAAACAGCCGGTTTCCGAGAAATACCTGACGTTACTAGCAGGACTCATTGACAGGTCTTTAAACTAGGTATGAAGGGGGAAGGGAGCAAAATCAGGGATGTTGATCTTGAGCGAGTCGTTCCAGGGCTCGTACCGAACCTGCTGGGCGACGACAGTCAAGTACGAAGGGATGGACTGGGGCAGGGGGGTGTTGGGGATGCTGCTGTTCTAGGGGAACCTAGACCATCTATAAAGGCGGTGCGACGGAAAGCCGAGCTGAAGTGCCTTTATACTAATGCACGCAGCCTGGGAAACAAGCAGGATGAGTTGGAAACCGTGATGTGCTTAGAAAATTACGACCTTGTTGCTATCACGGAAACGTGGTGGGATGATTCCCATAACTGGAATACCACCATTGAGGGCTATCGGCTCTTTAGAAGAGATAGGCTAGGTAGGAAGGGTGGGGGAGTAGCCCTCTATGTCAAAGAGTGGATAGACTGTGAGGAGCTTCCTCTGAGAAACAGTCATGATCAGGTTGAGAGCCTGTGGGTTAGAATTAGGAATGGGTCTAACAAAGGCCAGCTGGTGATAGGAGTATACTATAGGCCACCTGATCAAGGGGAGACTGTTGACGAGGCTTTCTTGCTTCAGATGCGGGAGGCTTCGTGCTCACGGGCTCTTGTCCTGATGGGGGACTTCAACCATCCGGATATCTCCTGGATAGATCACACGGCGAGTTGCAAGAGGTCCAGGAGGCTCTTGGAATGTGTTGATGATAACTTTCTGGTCCAGGTGTTGGACAGACCGACCAGAGGTGAAGCGCTGCTGGACCTGCTGCTCACCAATGTGGAGGAAATAATTAATGGTGTTAAGGTCGGAGGCAGCCTGGGTTGCAGTGACCACGCTCTGATCGAGTTTGTGATCTCGAGAACTGTGGGCCTGGTGAAGAGTGGCATCAGGACCCTGAACTTTGGGAGAGCAAACTTTAAGCTGTTCAATGGACTGTTGGCCGAGATCCCCTGGGATGCTCTCTTTAAAAACAAAAATGCTGAAGAGAGCTGGTTACTCTTCAAGGATGCCTTCCTAAGAGCGCAAGAACTCTCTGTCCCACTGAACAAGAAAGCGGGCAGAGGAGGGAGGATGCCAGCGTGGCTCAGTAAGGACCTGCTGAGAGAGCTGAGGGCAAAGAGAGGTGTGTACAAACTCTGGAAACAAGGGCATGCCACCTGGGAAGAATACAGGGATGTCGTCCGGACTTGCAGATGTGGGATCAGGAAAGCCAAGGCGCAGGTGGAACTGAACTTGGCGAGGGACGTGAAAAACAACAGGAAGACTTTCTATAGGTACATTAGCCAGAAGAGACAGGCCAAAGCGAGTGTACCTCCTTTGGTAAACGTAAAAGGAGAACTGGTTTCAACGGACGAAGAGAAGGCCGAGGTACTGAATGAGTTCTTTGCCTCGGTCTTCACTGGCAGCCAGGACTCCAGTACTCCTTCCGTCCCTGAGCCCTGCATCCCTACACCTCTGGGTGGGGACTGGGGTGGTAAATCCCCCCCTGCTGTGAGGACAGAGCAGGTCCGAGACCGCCTCATGAGACTGAATGTGTACAAGTCTATGGGGCCGGATGGCATGCATCCCAGGGTTCTGAAGGAGCTGGCTGAGGTGGTTGCCGAGCCGCTCTCCATCATATTTGAGAAGTCGTGGCTGTCTGGTGTGGTCCCGGATGACTGGAGGAAGGGTCACGTCACTCCCATTTACAAGAAAGGGAGCAAGGAGGACCCTGGGAACTACAGGCCGGTGAGTCTCACCTCTGTGCCTGGGAAGATCATGGAACAGATCATCCTGGATGACATGCTTGATCACATGAGGAAAGGGCGTGTGATCCGTGACAGCCAGCACGGCTTCACCAGAGGAAGGTCATGCTTGACCAATCTGGTGGCCTTTTATGATGGAGTGACGGCATCGGTGGACAAGGGAAAGGCGACCGATGTCATTTACCTGGACTTGAGCAAGGCCTTTGACATGGTCCCCCACCACATCCTTCTCTCCAAACTGGAGGGATGTGGATTTGATGGGTGGACCACTCAATGGATAAGAAACTGGTTGAAAGGCCGCAGACAGAGGGTGATCATCAATGGCTCTATGTCCAGGTGGAGGCTGGTAACGAGCGGCGTCCCCCAGGGATCTGTCTTGGGACCGGTGCTCTTTAACATCTTTATCAATGACATTGATGACGGAATTGAGTGCACCCTCAGCAAGTTTGCTGACGACACCAAGCTGAGTGGTGTGGTTGACACAGTTGAAGGACGGGATGCCATTCAGAGGGACCTCGAGAGGCTAGGAAAGTGGGCCCGGGTGAACCTGATGAGGTTCAACACTGCAAAGTGCAGAGTTTTGCACTTGGGCCGGAGGAATCCCAGGCATCCCTACAGACTGGAAGGAGAGGTCCTTGAGAGCAGCCCTGTGGAGAAGGACCTGGGGGTCTTGGTAGACGAAAAACTTAACATGAGCCAGCAGTGTGCCCTTGCGGCTCGGAAGGCAAATGGGATCCTGGGCTCCATCAGAAGAGGGGTGGCCAGCAGGGACAGAGAGGTGATTGTTCCCCTCTACTCTGCTCTTGTGAGGCCCCATCTGGAATACTGCGTCCAGGTCTGGAGCCCCCAGTACAAGAAAGACAGGGAGCTGTTGGAGAGGGTCCAGAGGAGGGCCACAAAGATGATCAGGGGACTGGAGCACCTCCCCTATGAGGACAGGCTGAGGGAGCTGGGCTTGTTCAGCCTGGAGAAAAGAAGGCTGCGGGGTGACCTCATTGCAGCCTTTCAGTACATAAAGGGAGCCTACAAAGAGGAGGGGAATCAACTCTTTGAAAGGGTGAGTGACAGCAGGACAAGGGGAAATGGTTTTAAGCTGAGGGAAGGGAGATATAGGTTGGATGTCAGGGGGAAATTCTTTACGGAGAGAGTGGTGAGGTACTGGAACAGGCTGCCCAGGGAGGTTGTGGATGCCCCGTCCCTGGAGGTGTTCAAAGCCAGATTGGATGGGGCCCTGGGCAGTCTGGTCTAGCATTAGGTGGAATGGTGGTGGCCCTGCATGTGGCAGGGGGGTTGGAGATTCATGATCCTTGAGGTCCCTTCCAACCCTGGCAATTCTGTGATTCTGTGATTTGCTCTCCCAAATACTACTCGACACTCCTCCAGAGGACATTGTCTCCCCTATTTACCACGTTTTCTCCCCAAGAGACCACTTGGCACACCAAAAAGACCGCCGTTGCTCTCCAGTACAAGATATTCTTTCCCACCGGTTCCCACTTTTCTCCCCCAGCTATGTCATTTCCTCCCAGAAATGCCACTTTCCCCTTGGAAATTTCACCTTCTCTTCCAAAAAGAGGAGATTTGCTCCCAGAAATACCCCTTCTCTTACAACTGCCACACGCTTTCTCCCCAAAAAGCCTCCATGACAATGCCAAATGGGACACTTGCAGCCAAGAAGAGGACACCTTCTCTCAGAAAGACCACTTTTCTCCCCAAGAGAGGAGATTTTCTCCCAATTGGATGACATTTGCTGTAAGAAAGACCTGTTTTCTTCCCTCAAGAGGACATTGTCTTTCCCACTGAGGACATTTTCTCCCAGAAGTGCCGCTACTCTTTGAAACACCTCCATTTCCTCCCAAATCTACTCCATGACACGCCTCAGGATGACACTTACTCCCCGATTTGGGGCATTTTCTCCCAGAAATACCACTTCTCTCCCAAAGGGATGGCCTTTTCCCTCTCTAGCATCTGTTTCCTCACCAATACCTGGCATTTTCTCCCAGAAACACCAGCTTTCTCACACATACATCACCTTCCCCCCCCCACATCAGACCTCTTCTCCCAGAAATACCAGGACTCTGCTGAATATTTCCCATTCCCTCCGGAACATACAGCATTACACTCCGCAAGAGGACAGTTTCTTTCAGAAAGGTGGCATTTTATCGCAGATACACCATTTTTATGCCCAGTAGAGCTCCTTTTCTCCCAGAAATAGCACTGCTCTTAGGAAGAGCTCCCATTTTCTAACCAAAAGGCTGCTTTACACTCCTCAAGATCACACTTACCCCCATCAAGATGGCAGTGTCACAGAAATACCAGCTTCTGCCCCCAAAATGGGACTTTGGCTCTCCAAAACAAGACATTTTCTCCCAGAAATACCAGGACTCTTAGAAATACCTCACGTTTCATCTCAAGAATACTGCTTTCCACTCCTCAAGATCACACTGACCCCCATCACAATGGCCTTTTCTCCCACATACACCAGCTTTCTCCCAAATACACGACATTTTCTCCCACATACACCCGTTTTCTCCCAAAGATGGGACATATTCTCCCAGAAATGCCAGCTTCTTCTTTAAAAAACGGCCTTTTTTTCCCCAAAATACCAGCTTTCTCACAAACACCTCTCATTTTCCAAGCAAGTCTGCTACTATCTCCCAGAAACAGCCGGTTTCCGAGAAATACCTGACGTTTGCTCTCCCAAATACCACTCGACACTCCTCCAGAGGACATTGTCTCCCCTATTTACCACGTTTTCTCCCCAAGAGACCACTTGGCACACCAAAAAGACCGCCGTTGCTCTCCAGTACAAGATATTCTTTCCCACCGCTTCCCACTTTTCTCCCCCAGCTATGTCATTTCCTCCCAGAAATGCCACTTTTCCCTTGGAAATTTCACCTTCTCTTCCAAAAAGAGGAGATTTGCTCCCAGAAATACCCCTTCTCTTACAACTGCCACACGCTTTCTCCCCAAAAAGCCTCCATGACAATGCCAAATGGGACACTTGCAGCCAAGAAGAGGACACCTTCTCTCAGAAAGACCACTTTTCTCCCCAAGAGAGGAGATTTTCTCCCAATTGGATGACATTTGCTGTAAGAAAGACCTGTTTTCTTCCCTCAAGAGGACATTGTCTTTCCCACTGAGGACATTTTCTCCCAGAAGTGCCGCTACTCTGTGAAACACCTCCATTTCCTCCCAAATCTACTCCATGACACGCCTCAGGATGACACTTACTCCCCGATTTGGGGCATTTTCTCCCAGAAATACCACTTCTCTCCCAAAGGGATGGCCTTTTCCCTCTCTAGCATCTGTTTCCTCACCAATACCTGGCATTTTCTCCCAGAAACACCAGCTTTCTCACACATACATCACCTTCCCCCCCCACATCAGACCTCTTCTCCCAGAAATACCAGGACTCTGCTGAATATTTCCCATTTCCTCCGGAACATACAGCATTACACTCCGCAAGAGGACAGTTTCTTTCAGAAATGTGGCATTTTATTGCAGATACACCATTTTTATGCCCAGTAGAGCTCCTTTTCTCCCAGAAATAGCACTGCTCTTAGGAAGAGCTCCCATTTTCTAACCAAAAGGCTGCTTTACACTCCTCAAGATCACACTTACCCCCATCAAGATGGCAGTGTCACAGAAATACCAGCTTCTGTCCCCAAAATGGGATTTTGGCTCTCCAGAACAAGACATTTTCTCCCAGAAACACCAGGACTCTTAGAAATACCTCACGTTTCATCTCAAGAATACTGCTTTCCACTCCTCAAGATCACACTGACTCCCATCACAATGGCCTTTTCTCCCACATACACCAGCTTTCTCCCAAATACACAACATTTTCTCCCACATACACCCGTTTTCTCCCAAAGATGGGACATATTCTCCCAGAAATGCCAGCTTCTTCTTTAAAAAACGGCCTTTTTTTTCCCAAAATACCAGCTTTCTCACAAACACCTGTCATTTTCCAACCAAGTCTGCTACTATCTCCCAGAAACAGCCGGTTTCCGAGAAATACCTGACGTTTGCTCTCCCAAATACCACTCGACACTCCTCCAGAGGACATTGTTTCCCCTATTTACCACGTTTTCTCCCCAAGAGACCACTTGGCACACCAAAAAGACCGCCGTTGCTCTCCAGTACAAGATATTCTTTCCCACCGGTTCCCACTTTTCTCCCCCAGCTATGTCATTTCCTCCCAGAAATGCCACTTTCCCCTTGGAAATTTCACCTTCTCTTCCAAAAAGAGGAGATTTGCTCCCAGAAATACCCCTTCTCTTACAACTGCCACACGCTTTCTCCCCAAAAAGCCTCCATGACAATGCCAAATGGGACACTTGCAGCCAAGAAGAGGACACCTTCTCTCAGAAAGACCACTTTTCTCCCCAAGAGAGGAGATTTTCTCCCAATTGGATGACATTTGCTGTAAGAAAGACCTGTTTTCTTCCCTCAAGAGGACATTGTCTTTCCCACTGAGGACATTTTCTCCCAGAAGTGCCGCTACTCTGTGAAACACCTCCATTTCCTCCCAAATCTACTCCATGACACGCCTCAGGATGACACTTACTCCCCGATTTGGGGCATTTTCTCCCAGAAATACCACTTCTCTCCCAAAGGGATGGCCTTTTCCCTCTCTAGCATCTGTTTCCTCACCAATACCTGGCATTTTCTCCCAGAAACACCAGCTTTCTCACACATACATCACCTTCCCCCCCCCACATCAGACCTCTTCTCCCAGAAATACCAGGACTCTGCTGAATATTTCCCATTTCCTCCGGAACATACAGCATTACACTCCGCAAGAGGACAGTTTCTTTCAGAAATGTGGCATTTTATCGCAGATACACCATTTTTATGCCCAGTAGAGCTCCTTTTCTCCCAGAAATAGCACTGCTCTTAGGAAGAGCTCCCATTTTCTAACCAAAAGGCTGCTTTACACTCCTCAAGATCACACTTACCCCCATCAAGATGGCAGTGTCACAGAAATACCAGCTTCTGCCCCCAAAATGGGACTTTGGCTCTCCAGAACAAGACATTTTCTCCCAGAAATACCAGGACTCTTAGAAATACCTCACGTTTCATCTCAAGAATACTGCTTTCCACTCCTCAAGATCACACTGACTCCCATCACAATGGCCTTTTCTCCCACATACACCAGCTTTCTCCCAAATACACGACATTTTCTCCCACATACACCCGTTTTCTCCCAAAGATGGGACATATTCTCCCAGAAATGCCAGCTTATTCTTTAAAAAACGGCCTTTTTTTTTCCCAAAATACCAGCTTTCTCACAAACACCTGTCATTTTCCAACCAAGTCTGCTACTATCTCCCAGAAACAGCCGGTTTCCGAGAAATACCTGACGTTTGCTCTCCCAAATACCACTCGACACTCCTCCAGAGGACATTGTCTCCCCTATTTACCACGTTTTCTCCCCAAGAGACCACTTGGCACACCAAAAAGACCGCCGTTGCTCTCCAGTACAAGATATTCTTTCCCACCGGTTCCCACTTTTCTCCCCCAGCTATGTCATTTCCTCCCAGAAATGCCACTTTCCCCTTGGAAATTTCACCTTCTCTTCCAAAAAGAGGAGATTTGCTCCCAGAAATACCCCTTCTCTTACAACTGCCACACGCTTTCTCCCCAAAAAGCCTCCATGACAATGCCAAATGGGACACTTGCAGCCAAGAAGAGGACACCTTCTCTCAGAAAGACCACTTTTCTCCCCAAGAGAGGAGATTTTCTCCCAATTGGATGACATTTGCTGTAAGAAAGACCTGTTTTCTTCCCTCAAGAGGACATTGTCTTTCCCACTGAGGACATTTTCTCCCAGAAGTGCCGCTACTCTTTGAAACACCTCCATTTCCTCCCAAATCTACTCCATGACACGCCTCAGGATGACACTTACTCCCCGATTTGGGGCATTTTCTCCCAGAAATACCACTTCTCTCCCAAAGGGATGGCCTTTTCCCTCTCTAGCATCTGTTTCCTCACCAATACCTGGCATTTTCTCCCAGAAACACCAGCTTTCTCACACATACATCACCTTCCCCCCCCCACATCAGACCTCTTCTCCCAGAAATACCAGGACTCTGCTGAATATTTCCCATTTCCTCCGGAACATACAGCATTACACTCCGCAAGAGGACAGTTTCTTTCAGAAATGTGGCATTTTATCGCAGATACACCATTTTTATGCCCAGTAGAGCTCCTTTTCTCCCAGAAATAGCACTGCTCTTAGGAAGAGCTCCCATTTTCTAACCAAAAGGCTGCTTTACACTCCTCAAGATCACACTTACCCCCATCAAGATGGCAGTGTCACAGAAATACCAGCTTCTGCCCCCAAAATGGGACTTTGGCTCTCCAAAACAAGACATTTTCTCCCAGAAATACCAGGACTCTTAGCAATACCTCACGTTTCATCTCAAGAATACTGCTTTCCACTCCTCAAGATCACACTGACTCCCACCACAATGGCCTTTTCTCCCACATACACCAGCTTTCTCCCAAATACACGACATTTTCTCCCACATACACCCGTTTTCTCCCAAAGATGGGACATATTCTCCCAGAAATGCCAGCTTATTCTTTAAAAAACGGCCTTTTTTTTCCCAAAATACCAGCTTTCTCACAAACACCTGTCATTTTCCAACCAAGTCTGCTACTATCTCCCAGAAACAGCCGGTTTCCGAGAAATACCTGACGTTTGCTCTCCCAAATACCACTCGACACTCCTCCAGAGGACATTGTCTCCCCTATTTACCACGTTTTCTCCCCAAGAGACCACTTGGCACACCAAAAAGACCGCCGTTGCTCTCCAGTACAAGATATTCTTTCCCACCGGTTCCCACTTTTCTCCCCCAGCTATGTCATTTCCTCCCAGAAATGCCACTTTCCCCTTGGAAATTTCACCTTCTCTTCCAAAAAGAGGAGATTTGCTCCCAGAAATACCCCTTCTCTTACAACTGCCACACGCTTTCTCCCCAAAAAGCCTCCATGACAATGCCAAATGGGACACTTGCAGCCAAGAAGAGGACACCTTCTCTCAGAAAGACCACTTTTCTCCCCAAGAGAGGAGATTTTCTCCCAATTGGATGACATTTGCTGTAAGAAAGACCTGTTTTCTTCCCTCAAGAGGACATTGTCTTTCCCACTGAGGACATTTTCTCCCAGAAGTGCCGCTACTCTTTGAAACACCTCCATTTCCTCCCAAATCTACTCCATGACACGCCTCAGGATGACACTTACTCCCCGATTTGGGGCATTTTCTCCCAGAAATACCACTTCTCTCCCAAAGGGATGGCCTTTTCCCTCTCTAGCATCTGTTTCCTCACCAATACCTGGCATTTTCTCCCAGAAACACCAGCTTTCTCACACATACATCACCTTCCCCCCCCCACATCAGACCTCTTCTCCCAGAAATACCAGGACTCTGCTGAATATTTCCCATTTCCTCCGGAACATACAGCATTACACTCCGCAAGAGGACAGTTTCTTTCAGAAATGTGGCATTTTATCGCAGATACACCATTTTTATGCCCAGTAGAGCTCCTTTTCTCCCAGAAATAGCACTGCTCTTAGGAAGAGCTCCCATTTTCTAACCATAAGGCTGCTTTACACTCCTCAAGATCACACTTACCCCCATCAAGATGGCAGTGTCACAGAAATACCAGCTTCTGCCCCCAAAATGGGACTTTGGCTCTCCAAAACAAGACATTTTCTCCCAGAAATACCAGGACTCTTAGCAATACCTCACGTTTCATCTCAAGAATACTGCTTTCCACTCCTCAAGATCACACTGACTCCCATCACAATGGCCTTTTCTCCCACATACACCAGCTTTCTCCCAAATACACAACATTTTCTCCCACATACACCCGTTTTCTCCCAAAGATGGGACATATTCTCCCAGAAATGCCAGCTTATTCTTTAAAAAACGGCCTTTTTTTTCCCAAAATACCAGCTTTCTCACAAACACCTGTCATTTTCCAACCAAGTCTGCTACTATCTCCCAGAAACAGCCGGTTTCCGAGAAATACCTGACGTTTGCTCTCCCAAATACCACTCGACACTCCTCCAGAGGACATTGTCTCCCCTATTTACCACGTTTTCTCCCCAAGAGACCACTTGGCACACCAAAAAGACCGCCATTGCTCTCCAGTACAAGATATTCTTTCCCACCGGTTCCCACTTTTCTCCCCCAGCTATGTCATTTCCTCCCAGAAATGCCACTTTCCCCTTGGAAATTTCACCTTCTCTTCCAAAAAGAGGAGATTTGCTCCCAGAAATACCCCTTCTCTTACAACTGCCACACGCTTTCTCCCCAAAAAGCCTCCATGACAATGCCAAATGGGACACTTGCAGCCAAGAAGAGGACACCTTCTCTCAGAAAGACCACTTTTCTCCCCAAGAGAGGAGATTTTCTCCCAATTGGATGACATTTGCTGTAAGAAAGACCTGTTTTCTTCCCTCAAGAGGACATTGTCTTTCCCACTGAGGACATTTTCTCCCAGAAGTGCCGCTACTCTGTGAAACACCTCCATTTCCTCCCAAATCTACTCCATGACACGCCTCAGGATGACACTTACTCCCCGATTTGGGGCATTTTCTCCCAGAAATACCACTTCTCTCCCAAAGGGATGGCCTTTTCCCTCTCTAGCATCTGTTTCCTCACCAATACCTGGCATTTTCTCCCAGAAACACCAGCTTTCTCACACATACATCACCTTCCCCCCCCCACATCAGACCTCTTCTCCCAGAAATACCAGGACTCTGCTGAATATTTCCCATTTCCTCCGGAACATACAGCATTACACTCCGCAAGAGGACAGTTTCTTTCAGAAATGTGGCATTTTATCGCAGATACACCATTTTTATGCCCAGTAGAGCTCCTTTTCTCCCAGAAATAGCACTGCTCTTAGGAAGAGCTCCCATTTTCTAACCAAAAGGCTGCTTTACACTCCTCAAGATCACACTTACCCCCATCAAGATGGCAGTGTCACAGAAATACCAGCTTCTGCCCCCAAAATGGGACTTTGGCTCTCCAAAACAAGACATTTTCTCCCAGAAATACCAGGACTCTTAGCAATACCTCACGTTTCATCTCAAGAATACTGCTTTCCACTCCTCAAGATCACACTGACTCCCATCACAATGGCCTTTTCTCCCACATACACCAGCTTTCTCCCAAATACACGACATTTTCTCCCACATACACCCGTTTTCTCCCAAAGATGGGACATATTCTCCCAGAAATGCCAGCTTATTCTTTAAAAAACGGCCTTTTTTTTCCCAAAATACCAGCTTTCTCACAAACACCTGTCATTTTCCAACCAAGTCTGCTACTATCTCCCAGAAACAGCCGGTTTCCGAGAAATACCTGACGTTTGCTCTCCCAAATACTACTCGACACTCCTCCAGAGGACATTGTCTCCCCTATTTACCACGTTTTCTCCCCAAGAGACCACTTGGCACACCAAAAAGACCGCCGTTGCTCTCCAGTACAAGATATTCTTTCCCACCGGTTCCCACTTTTCTCCCCCAGCTATGTCATTTCCTCCCAGAAATGCCACTTTCCCCTTGGAAATTTCACCTTCTCTTCCAAAAAGAGGAGATTTGCTCCCAGAAATACCCCTTCTCTTACAACTGCCACACGCTTTCTCCCCAAAAAGCCTCCATGACAATGCCAAATGGGACACTTGCAGCCAAGAAGAGGACACCTTCTCTCAGAAAGACCACTTTTCTCCCCAAGAGAGGAGATTTTCTCCCAATTGGATGACATTTGCTGTAAGAAAGACCTGTTTTCTTCCCTCAAGAGGACATTGTCTTTCCCACTGAGGACATTTTCTCCCAGAAGTGCCGCTACTCTTTGAAACACCTCCATTTCCTCCCAAATCTACTCCATGACACGCCTCAGGATGACACTTACTCCCCGATTTGGGGCATTTTCTCCCAGAAATACCACTTCTCTCCCAAAGGGATGGCCTTTTCCCTCTCTAGCATCTGTTTCCTCACCAATACCTGGCATTTTCTCCCAGAAACACCAGCTTTCTCACACATACATCACCTTCCCCCCCCCACATCAGACCTCTTCTCCCAGAAATACCAGGACTCTGCTGAATATTTCCCATTTCCTCCGGAACATACAGCATTACACTCCGCAAGAGGACAGTTTCTTTCAGAAATGTGGCATTTTATCGCAGATACACCATTTTTATGCCCAGTAGAGCTCCTTTTCTCCCAGAAATAGCACTGCTCTTAGGAAGAGCTCCCATTTTCTAACCAAAAGGCTGCTTTACACTCCTCAAGATCACACTTACCCCCATCAAGATGGCAGTGTCACAGAAATACCAGCTTCTGCCCCCAAAATGGGACTTTGGCTCTCCAAAACAAGACATTTTCTCCCAGAAATACCAGGACTCTTAGCAATACCTCACGTTTCATCTCAAGAATACTGCTTTCCACTCCTCAAGATCACACTGACTCCCATCACAATGGCCTTTTCTCCCACATACACCAGCTTTCTCCCAAATACACGACATTTTCTCCCACATACACCCGTTTTCTCCCAAAGATGGGACATATTCTCCCAGAAATGCCAGCTTCTTCTTTAAAAAACGGCCTTTTTTTTCCCAAAATACCAGCTTTCTCACAAACACCTGTCATTTTCCAACCAAGTCTGCTACTATCTCCCAGAAACAGCCGGTTTCCGAGAAATACCTGACGTTTGCTCTCCCAAATACTACTCGACACTCCTCCAGAGGACATTGTCTCCCCTATTTACCACGTTTTCTCCCCAAGAGACCACTTGGCACACCAAAAAGACCGCCGTTGCTCTCCAGTACAAGATATTCTTTCCCACCGGTTCCCACTTTTCTCCCCCAGCTATGTCATTTCCTCCCAGAAATGCCACTTTCCCCTTGGAAATTTCACCTTCTCTTCCAAAAAGAGGAGATTTGCTCCCAGAAATACCCCTTCTCTTACAACTGCCACACGCTTTCTCCCCAAAAAGCCTCCATGACAATGCCAAATGGGACACTTGCAGCCAAGAAGAGGACACCTTCTCTCAGAAAGACCACTTTTCTCCCCAAGAGAGGAGATTTTCTCCCAATTGGATGACATTTGCTGTAAGAAAGACCTGTTTTCTTCCCTCAAGAGGACATTGTCTTTCCCACTGAGGACATTTTCTCCCAGAAGTGCCGCTACTCTTTGAAACACCTCCATTTCCTCCCAAATCTACTCCATGACACGCCTCAGGATGACACTTACTCCCCGATTTGGGGCATTTTCTCCCAGAAATACCACTTCTCTCCCAAAGGGATGGCCTTTTCCCTCTCTAGCATCTGTTTCCTCACCAATACCTGGCATTTTCTCCCAGAAACACCAGCTTTCTCACACATACATCACCTTCCCCCCCCCACATCAGACCTCTTCTCCCAGAAATACCAGGACTCTGCTGAATATTTCCCATTTCCTCCGGAACATACAGCATTACACTCCGCAAGAGGACAGTTTCTTTCAGAAATGTGGCATTTTATCGCAGATACACCATTTTTATGCCCAGTAGAGCTCCTTTTCTCCCAGAAATAGCACTGCTCTTAGGAAGAGCTCCCATTTTCTAACCAAAATTCTGCTTTACACTCCTCAAGATCACACTTACCCCCATCAAGATGGCAGTGTCACAGAAATACCAGCTTCTGCCCCCAAAATGGGACTTTGGCTCTCCAAAACAAGACATTTTCTCCCAGAAATACCAGGACTCTTAGAAATACCTCACGTTTCATCTCAAGAATACTGCTTTCCACTCCTCAAGATCACACTGACTCCCATCACAATGGCCTTTTCTCCCACATACACCAGCTTTCTCCCAAATACACGACATTTTCTCCCACATACACCCGTTTTCTCCCAAAGATGGGACATATTCTCCCAGAAATGCCAGCTTATTCTTTAAAAAACGGCCTTTTTTTTCCCAAAATACCAGCTTTCTCACAAACACCTGTCATTTTCCAACCAAGTCTGCTACTATCTCCCAGAAACAGCCGGTTTCCGAGAAATACCTGACGTTTGCTCTCCCAAATACTACTCGACACTCCTCCAGAGGACATTGTCTCCCCTATTTACCACGTTTTCTCCCCAAGAGACCACTTGGCACACCAAAAAGACCGCCGTTGCTCTCCAGTACAAGATATTCTTTCCCACCGGTTCCCACTTTTCTCCCCCAGCTATGTCATTTCCTCCCAGAAATGCCACTTTCCCCTTGGAAATTTCACCTTCTCTTCCAAAAAGAGGAGATTTGCTCCCAGAAATACCCCTTCTCTTACAACTGCCACACGCTTTCTCCCCAAAAAGCCTCCATGACAATGCCAAATGGGACACTTGCAGCCAAGAAGAGGACACCTTCTCTCAGAAAGACCACTTTTCTCCCCAAGAGAGGAGATTTTCTCCCAATTGGATGACATTTGCTGTAAGAAAGACCTGTTTTCTTCCCTCAAGAGGACATTGTCTTTCCCACTGAGGACATTTTCTCCCAGAAGTGCCGCTACTCTGTGAAACACCTCCATTTCCTCCCAAATCTACTCCATGACACGCCTCAGGATGACACTTACTCCCCGATTTGGGGCATTTTCTCCCAGAAATACCACTTCTCTCCCAAAGGGATGGCCTTTTCCCTCTCTAGCATCTGTTTCCTCACCAATACCTGGCATTTTCTCCCAGAAACACCAGCTTTCTCACACATACATCACCTTCCCCCCCCCACATCAGACCTCTTCTCCCAGAAATACCAGGACTCTGCTGAATATTTCCCATTTCCTCCGGAACATACAGCATTACACTCCGCAAGAGGACAGTTTCTTTCAGAAATGTGGCATTTTATCGCAGATACACCATTTTTATGCCCAGTAGAGCTCCTTTTCTCCCAGAAATAGCACTGCTCTTAGGAAGAGCTCCCATTTTCTAACCAAAAGGCTGCTTTACACTCCTCAAGATCACACTTACCCCCATCAAGATGGCAGTGTCACAGAAATACCAGCTTCTGCCCCCAAAATGGGACTTTGGCTCTCCAAAACAAGACATTTTCTCCCAGAAATACCAGGACTCTTAGCAATACCTCACGTTTCATCTCAAGAATACTGCTTTCCACTCCTCAAGATCACACTGACTCCCATCACAATGGCCTTTTCTCCCACATACACCAGCTTTCTCCCAAATACACAACATTTTCTCCCACATACACCCGTTTTCTCCCAAAGATGGGACATATTCTCCCAGAAATGCCAGCTTATTCTTTAAAAAACGGCCTTTTTTTTCCCAAAATACCAGCTTTCTCACAAACACCTGTCATTTTCCAACCAAGTCTGCTACTATCTCCCAGAAACAGCCGGTTTCCGAGAAATACCTGACGTTTGCTCTCCCAAATACTACTCGACACTCCTCCAGAGGACATTGTCTCCCCTATTTACCACGTTTTCTCCCCAAGAGACCACTTGGCACACCAAAAAGACCGCCATTGCTCTCCAGTACAAGATATTCTTTCCCACCGGTTCCCACTTTTCTCCCCCAGCTATGTCATTTCCTCCCAGAAATGCCACTTTCCCCTTGGAAATTTCACCTTCTCTTCCAAAAAGAGGAGATTTGCTCCCAGAAATACCCCTTCTCTTACAACTGCCACACGCTTTCTCCCCAAAAAGCCTCCATGACAATGCCAAATGGGACACTTGCAGCCAAGAAGAGGACACCTTCTCTCAGAAAGACCACTTTTCTCCCCAAGAGAGGAGATTTTCTCCCAATTGGATGACATTTGCTGTAAGAAAGACCTGTTTTCTTCCCTCAAGAGGACATTGTCTTTCCCACTGAGGACATTTTCTCCCAGAAGTGCCGCTACTCTTTGAAACACCTCCATTTCCTCCCAAATCTACTCCATGACACGCCTCAGGATGACACTTACTCCCCGATTTGGGGCATTTTCTCCCAGAAATACCACTTCTCTCCCAAAGGGATGGCCTTTTCCCTCTCTAGCATCTGTTTCCTCACCAATACCTGGCATTTTCTCCCAGAAACACCAGCTTTCTCACACATACATCACCTTCCCCCCCCCACATCAGACCTCTTCTCCCAGAAATACCAGGACTCTGCTGAATATTTCCCATTTCCTCCGGAACATACAGCATTACACTCCGCAAGAGGACAGTTTCTTTCAGAAATGTGGCATTTTATCGCAGATACACCATTTTTATGCCCAGTAGAGCTCCTTTTCTCCCAGAAATAGCACTGCTCTTAGGAAGAGCTCCCATTTTCTAACCAAAAGGCTGCTTTACACTCCTCAAGATCACACTTACCCCCATCAAGATGGCAGTGTCACAGAAATACCAGCTTCTGCCCCCAAAATGGGACTTTGGCTCTCCAAAACAAGACATTTTCTCCCAGAAATACCAGGACTCTTAGCAATACCTCACGTTTCATCTCAAGAATACTGCTTTCCACTCCTCAAGATCACACTGACTCCCATCACAATGGCCTTTTCTCCCACATACACCAGCTTTCTCCCAAATACACGACATTTTCTCCCACATACACCCGTTTTCTCCCAAAGATGGGACATATTCTCCCAGAAATGCCAGCTTATTCTTTAAAAAACGGCCTTTTTTTTCCCAAAATACCAGCTTTCTCACAAACACCTGTCATTTTCCAACCAAGTCTGCTACTATCTCCCAGAAACAGCCGGTTTCCGAGAAATACCTGACGTTTGCTCTCCCAAATACTACTCGACACTCCTCCAGAGGACATTGTCTCCCCTATTTACCACGTTTTCTCCCCAAGAGACCACTTGGCACACCAAAAAGACCGCCGTTGCTCTCCAGTACAAGATATTCTTTCCCACCGGTTCCCACTTTTCTCCCCCAGCTATGTCATTTCCTCCCAGAAATGCCACTTTCCCCTTGGAAATTTCACCTTCTCTTCCAAAAAGAGGAGATTTGCTCCCAGAAATACCCCTTCTCTTACAACTGCCACACGCTTTCTCCCCAAAAAGCCTCCATGACAATGCCAAATGGGACACTTGCAGCCAAGAAGAGGACACCTTCTCTCAGAAAGACCACTTTTCTCCCCAAGAGAGGAGATTTTCTCCCAATTGGATGACATTTGCTGTAAGAAAGACCTGTTTTCTTCCCTCAAGAGGACATTGTCTTTCCCACTGAGGACATTTTCTCCCAGAAGTGCCGCTACTCTGTGAAACACCTCCATTTCCTCCCAAATCTACTCCATGACACGCCTCAGGATGACACTTACTCCCCGATTTGGGGCATTTTCTCCCAGAAATACCACTTCTCTCCCAAAGGGATGGCCTTTTCCCTCTCTAGCATCTGTTTCCTCACCAATACCTGGCATTTTCTCCCAGAAACACCAGCTTTCTCACACATACATCACCTTCCCCCCCCCACATCAGACCTCTTCTCCCAGAAATACCAGGACTCTGCTGAATATTTCCCATTTCCTCCGGAACATACAGCATTACACTCCGCAAGAGGACAGTTTCTTTCAGAAATGTGGCATTTTATCGCAGATACACCATTTTTATGCCCAGTAGAGCTCCTTTTCTCCCAGAAATAGCACTGCTCTTAGGAAGAGCTCCCATTTTCTAACCAAAAGGCTGCTTTACACTCCTCAAGATCACACTTACCCCCATCAAGATGGCAGTGTCACAGAAATACCAGCTTCTGCCCCCAAAATGGGACTTTGGCTCTCCAAAACAAGACATTTTCTCCCAGAAATACCAGGACTCTTAGAAATACCTCACGTTTCATCTCAAGAATACTGCTTTCCACTCCTCAAGATCACACTGACTCCCATCACAATGGCCTTTTCTCCCACATACACCAGCTTTCTCCCAAATACACAACATTTTCTCCCACATACACCCGTTTTCTCCCAAAGATGGGACATATTCTCCCAGAAATGCCAGCTTCTTCTTTAAAAAACGGCCTTTTTTTTCCCAAAATACCAGCTTTCTCACAAACACCTGTCATTTTCCAACCAAGTCTGCTACTATCTCCCAGAAACAGCCGGTTTCCGAGAAATACCTGACGTTTGCTCTCCCAAATACTACTCGACACTCCTCCAGAGGACATTGTCTCCCCTATTTACCACGTTTTCTCCCCAAGAGACCACTTGGCACACCAAAAAGACCGCCGTTGCTCTCCAGTACAAGATATTCTTTCCCACCGCTTCCCACTTTTCTCCCCCAGCTATGTCATTTCCTCCCAGAAATGCCACTTTCCCCTTGGAAATTTCACCTTCTCTTCCAAAAAGAGGAGATTTGCTCCCAGAAATACCCCTTCTCTTACAACTGCCACACGCTTTCTCCCCAAAAAGCCTCCATGACAATGCCAAATGGGACACTTGCAGCCAAGAAGAGGACACCTTCTCTCAGAAAGACCACTTTTCTCCCCAAGAGAGGAGATTTTCTCCCAATTGGATGACATTTGCTGTAAGAAAGACCTGTTTTCTTCCCTCAAGAGGACATTGTCTTTCCCACTGAGGACATTTTCTCCCAGAAGTGCCGCTACTCTTTGAAACACCTCCATTTCCTCCCAAATCTACTCCATGACACGCCTCAGGATGACACTTACTCCCCGATTTGGGGCATTTTCTCCCAGAAATACCACTTCTCTCCCAAAGGGATGGCCTTTTCCCTCTCTAGCATCTGTTTCCTCACCAATACCTGGCATTTTCTCCCAGAAACACCAGCTTTCTCACACATACATCACCTTCCCCCCCCCACATCAGACCTCTTCTCCCAGAAATACCAGGACTCTGCTGAATATTTCCCATTTCCTCCGGAACATACAGCATTACACTCCGCAAGAGGACAGTTTCTTTCAGAAATGTGGCATTTTATCGCAGATACACCATTTTTATGCCCAGTAGAGCTCCTTTTCTCCCAGAAATAGCACTGCTCTTAGGAAGAGCTCCCATTTTCTAACCAAAAGGCTGCTTTACACTCCTCAAGATCACACTTACCCCCATCAAGATGGCAGTGTCACAGAAATACCAGCTTCTGCCCCCAAAATGGGACTTTGGCTCTCCAAAACAAGACATTTTCTCCCAGAAATACCAGGACTCTTAGCAATACCTCACGTTTCATCTCAAGAATACTGCTTTCCACTCCTCAAGATCACACTGACCCCCATCACAATGGCCTTTTCTCCCACATACACCAGCTTTCTCCCAAATACACGACATTTTCTCCCACATACACCCGTTTTCTCCCAAAGATGGGACATATTCTCCCAGAAATGCCAGCTTCTTCTTTAAAAAACGGCCTTTTTTTTCCCAAAATACCAGCTTTCTCACAAACACCTGTCATTTTCCAACCAAGTCTGCTACTATCTCCCAGAAACAGCCGGTTTCCGAGAAATACCTGACGTTTGCTCTCCCAAATACCACTCGACACTCCTCCAGAGGACATTGTCTCCCCTATTTACCACGTTTTCTCCCCAAGAGACCACTTGGCACACCAAAAAGACCGCCGTTGCTCTCCAGTACAAGATATTCTTTCCCACCGGTTCCCACTTTTCTCCCCCAGCTATGTCATTTCCTCCCAGAAATGCCACTTTCCCCTTGGAAATTTCACCTTCTCTTCCAAAAAGAGGAGATTTGCTCCCAGAAATACCCCTTCTCTTACAACTGCCACACGCTTTCTCCCCAAAAAGCCTCCATGACAATGCCAAATGGGACACTTGCAGCCAAGAAGAGGACACCTTCTCTCAGAAAGACCACTTTTCTCCCCAAGAGAGGAGATTTTCTCCCAATTGGATGACATTTGCTGTAAGAAAGACCTGTTTTCTTCCCTCAAGAGGACATTGTCTTTCCCACTGAGGACATTTTCTCCCAGAAGTGCCGCTACTCTTTGAAACACCTCCATTTCCTCCCAAATCTACTCCATGACACGCCTCAGGATGACACTTACTCCCCGATTTGGGGCATTTTCTCCCAGAAATACCACTTCTCTCCCAAAGGGATGGCCTTTTCCCTCTCTAGCATCTGTTTCCTCACCAATACCTGGCATTTTCTCCCAGAAACACCAGCTTTCTCACACATACATCACCTTCCCCCCCCCACATCAGACCTCTTCTCCCAGAAATACCAGGACTCTGCTGAATATTTCCCATTTCCTCCGGAACATACAGCATTACACTCCGCAAGAGGACAGTTTCTTTCAGAAATGTGGCATTTTATCGCAGATACACCATTTTTATGCCCAGTAGAGCTCCTTTTCTCCCAGAAATAGCACTGCTCTTAGGAAGAGCTCCCATTTTCTAACCAAAAGGCTGCTTTACACTCCTCAAGATCACACTTACCCCCATCAAGATGGCAGTGTCACAGAAATACCAGCTTCTGCCCCCAAAATGGGACTTTGGCTCTCCAAAACAAGACATTTTCTCCCAGAAATACCAGGACTCTTAGCAATACCTCACGTTTCATCTCAAGAATACTGCTTTCCACTCCTCAAGATCACACTGACCCCCATCACAATGGCCTTTTCTCCCACATACACCAGCTTTCTCCCAAATACACGACATTTTCTCCCACATACACCCGTTTTCTCCCAAAGATGGGACATATTCTCCCAGAAATGCCAGCTTATTCTTTAAAAAACGGCCTTTTTTTTCCCAAAATACCAGCTTTCTCACAAACACCTGACATTTTCCAACCAAGTCTGCTACTATCTCCCAGAAACAGCCGGTTTCCGAGAAATACCTGACGTTTGCTCTCCCAAATACTACTCGACACTCCTCCAGAGGACATTGTCTCCCCTATTTACCACGTTTTCTCCCCAAGAGACCACTTGGCACACCAAAAAGACCGCCGTTGCTCTCCAGTACAAGATATTCTTTCCCACCGGTTCCCACTTTTCTCCCCCAGCTATGTCATTTCCTCCCAGAAATGCCACTTTCCCCTTGGAAATTTCACCTTCTCTTCCAAAAAGAGGAGATTTGCTCCCAGAAATACCCCTTCTCTTACAACTGCCACACGCTTTCTCCCCAAAAAGCCTCCATGACAATGCCAAATGGGACACTTGCAGCCAAGAAGAGGACACCTTCTCTCAGAAAGACCACTTTTCTCCCCAAGAGAGGAGATTTTCTCCCAATTGGATGACATTTGCTGTAAGAAAGACCTGTTTTCTTCCCTCAAGAGGACATTGTCTTTCCCACTGAGGACATTTTCTCCCAGAAGTGCCGCTACTCTTTGAAACACCTCCATTTCCTCCCAAATCTACTCCATGACACGCCTCAGGATGACACTTACTCCCCGATTTGGGGCATTTTCTCCCAGAAACACCAGCTTTCTCACACATACATCACCTTCCCCCCCCCACATCAGACCTCTTCTCCCAGAAATACCAGGACTCTGCTGAATATTTCCCATTTCCTCCGGAACATACAGCATTACACTCCGCAAGAGGACAGTTTCTTTCAGAAAGGTGGCATTTTATCGCAGATACACCATTTTTATGCCCAGTAGAGCTCCTTTTCTCCCAGAAATAGCACTGCTCTTAGGAAGAGCTCCCATTTTCTAACCAAAAGGCTGCTTTACACTCCTCAAGATCACACTTACCCCCATCAAGATGGCAGTGTCACAGAAATACCAGCTTCTGCCCCCAAAATGGGACTTTGGCTCTCCAAAACAAGACATTTTCTCCCAGAAATACCAGGACTCTTAGCAATACCTCACGTTTCATCTCAAGAATACTGCTTTCCACTCCTCAAGATCACACTGACTCCCATCACAATGGCCTTTTCTCCCACATACACCAGCTTTCTCCCAAATACACGACATTTTCTCCCACATACACCCGTTTTCTCCCAAAGATGGGACATATTCTCCCAGAAATGCCAGCTTATTCTTTAAAAAACGGCCTTTTTTTTTTCCCAAAATACCAGCTTTCTCACAAACACCTGTCATTTTCCAACCAAGTCTGCTACTATCTCCCAGAAACAGCCGGTTTCCGAGAAATACCTGACGTTTGCTCTCCCAAATACTACTCGACACTCCTCCAGAGGACATTGTCTCCCCTATTTACCACGTTTTCTCCCCAAGAGACCACTTGGCACACCAAAAAGACCGCCGTTGCTCTCCAGTACAAGATATTCTTTCCCACCGGTTCCCACTTTTCTCCCCCAGCTATGTCATTTCCTCCCAGAAATGCCACTTTCCCCTTGGAAATTTCACCTTCTCTTCCAAAAAGAGGAGATTTGCTCCCAGAAATACCCCTTCTCTTACAACTGCCACACGCTTTCTCCCCAAAAAGCCTCCATGACAATGCCAAATGGGACACTTGCAGCCAAGAAGAGGACACCTTCTCTCAGAAAGACCACTTTTCTCCCCAAGAGAGGAGATTTTCTCCCAATTGGATGACATTTGCTGTAAGAAAGACCTGTTTTCTTCCCTCAAGAGGACATTGTCTTTCCCACTGAGGACATTTTCTCCCAGAAGTGCCGCTACTCTTTGAAACACCTCCATTTCCTCCCAAATCTACTCCATGACACGCCTCAGGATGACACTTACTCCCCGATTTGGGGCATTTTCTCCCAGAAATACCACTTCTCTCCCAAAGGGATGGCCTTTTCCCTCTCTAGCATCTGTTTCCTCACCAATACCTGGCATTTTCTCCCAGAAACACCAGCTTTCTCACACATACATCACCTTCCCCCCCCCACATCAGACCTCTTCTCCCAGAAATACCAGGACTCTGCTGAATATTTCCCATTTCCTCCGGAACATACAGCATTACACTCCGCAAGAGGACAGTTTCTTTCAGAAATGTGGCATTTTATCGCAGATACACCATTTTTATGCCCAGTAGAGCTCCTTTTCTCCCAGAAATAGCACTGCTCTTAGGAAGAGCTCCCATTTTCTAACCAAAAGGCTGCTTTACACTCCTCAAGATCACACTTATCCCCATCAAGATGGCAGTGTCACAGAAATACCAGCTTCTGCCCCCAAAATGGGACTTTGGCTCTCCAAAACAAGACATTTTCTCCCAGAAATACCAGGACTCTTAGCAATACCTCACGTTTCATCTCAAGAATACTGCTTTCCACTCCTCAAGATCACACTGACTCCCATCACAATGGCCTTTTCTCCCACATACACCAGCTTTCTCCCAAATACACGACATTTTCTCCCACATACACCCGTTTTCTCCCAAAGATGGGACATATTCTCCCAGAAATGCCAGCTTATTCTTTAAAAAACGGCCTTTTTTTTCCCAAAATACCAGCTTTCTCACAAACACCTGTCATTTTCCAACCAAGTCTGCTACTATCTCCCAGAAACAGCCGGTTTCCGAGAAATACCTGACGTTTGCTCTCCCAAATACTACTTGACACTCCTCCAGAGGACATTGTCTCCCCTATTTACCACGTTTTCTCCCCAAGAGACCACTTGGCACACCAAAAAGACCGCCGTTGCTCTCCAGTACAAGATATTCTTTCCCACCGGTTCCCACTTTTCTCCCCCAGCTATGTCATTTCCTCCCAGAAATGCCACTTTCCCCTTGGAAATTTCACCTTCTCTTCCAAAAAGAGGAGATTTGCTCCCAGAAATACCCCTTCTCTTACAACTGCCACACGCTTTCTCCCCAAAAAGCCTCCATGACAATGCCAAATGGGACACTTGCAGCCAAGAAGAGGACACCTTCTCTCAGAAAGACCACTTTTCTCCCCAAGAGAGGAGATTTTCTCCCAATTGGATGACATTTGCTGTAAGAAAGACCTGTTTTCTTCCCTCAAGAGGACATTGTCTTTCCCACTGAGGACATTTTCTCCCAGAAGTGCCGCTACTCTTTGAAACACCTCCATTTCCTCCCAAATCTACTCCATGACACGCCTCAGGATGACACTTACTCCCCGATTTGGGGCATTTTCTCCCAGAAATACCACTTCTCTCCCAAAGGGATGGCCTTTTCCCTCTCTAGCATCTGTTTCCTCACCAATACCTGGCATTTTCTCCCAGAAACACCAGCTTTCTCACACATACATCACCTTCCCCCCCCCACATCAGACCTCTTCTCCCAGAAATACCAGGACTCTGCTGAATATTTCCCATTTCCTCCGGAACATACAGCATTACACTCCGCAAGAGGACAGTTTCTTTCAGAAATGTGGCATTTTATCGCAGATACACCATTTTTATGCCCAGTAGAGCTCCTTTTCTCCCAGAAATAGCACTGCTCTTAGGAAGAGCTCCCATTTTCTAACCAAAAGGCTGCTTTGCACTCCTCAAGATCACACTTACCCCCATCAAGATGGCAGTGTCACAGAAATACCAGCTTCTGCCCCCAAAATGGGACTTTGGCTCTCCAAAACAAGACATTTTCTCCCAGAAATACCAGGACTCTTAGCAATACCTCACGTTTCATCTCAAGAATACTGCTTTCCACTCCTCAAGATCACACTGACTCCCATCACAATGGCCTTTTCTCCCACATACACCAGCTTTCTCCCAAATACACGACATTTTCTCCCACATACACCCGTTTTCTCCCAAAGATGGGACATATTCTCCCAGAACTGCCAGCTTATTCTTTAAAAAACGGCCTTTTTTTTCCCAAAATACCAGCTTTCTCACAAACACCTGTCATTTTCCATCCAAGTCTGCTACTATCTCCCAGAAACAGCCGGTTTCCGAGAAATACCTGACGTTTGCTCTCCCAAATACCACTCGACACTCCTCCAGAGGACATTGTCTCCCCTATTTACCACGTTTTCTCCCCAAGAGACCACTTGGCACACCAAAAAGACCGCCGTTGCTCTCCAGTACAAGATATTC